>NW_021621078.1:3516997-3520894 GCF_004785775.1 Grammomys surdaster | reverse complement strand
TTCTTCTTCTTCTTCTTCTTCTTCTTCTTCTTCTTCTTCTTCTTCTTTTTCTTCTTCTTCTTTTTTTTCTCATGGAATTAGAGATTGTATTCAGGTCCTTGTGAGTATACCACTGAGACACAGCTCTAGAACTGTCTCAGGTTAGTGAGTTAGCTGCTGCTTAGGGAATAATGAAATAATCTGTAAGACAGTTGGGCCAGTTTTAAAAGTAAATTTTATGGAATGTAAAAATGATGTATGTTGAGTATTGGTGGGGGGGATTGCTCTAGAATAAAGAAACTGAAGGGACGGAGTAGTCATGTTGTAATCTCTGAATCACTTTTGGATCCTCATTGAATAAAAATCTATGAAAGACATTTTCAATGTCATGGAATGTGGATTGGGTGTTAGATGATACATGGAATGGTATTATTTTTTGGAATGTTAATTGTGTTGAAATTACACTGGAAAATATCCTCATTAGGATAAGTTGACATACACAAGGGCTGAGATATTATAATATTTATAACGTACTTTGACATGATTTAACCATTATTTGTGGTGTATAATATACGTTTTGGTCAGATTATACAGAGGCCATGTGCGGGATCCCTACCTAGGAATTTCTCTGGAAATTAAAGATAAATGATATAATGTACTTGCGGTAAATATGAATGAAGTCCATTGAGAACTCACAGGGAACTGCAGATCTCCCAAAAGGGAGGGGCCAACTGATAAACAAGGAGCTTATGAGGCAAGATGGAGGGTCGGGCGGGCTTCAGTTGTAATGACAGGGTGAAGATGTCTTTACTGACCATGTATGTATAGGTTGACATGGCAAATTCAAGGACATGATAGCAGTTGTTGGATCTGAATGACAGCTGTGTGGGTGTTCTTCTATTCCAGCTTCTCTGTATGCTTGAAACTTTCATAACAGTGAATGGTAGCAGGTAAAGTTAAAGCTTTATAATTATGTGATTATTTCCATTTTAGCAACCAAAGGACACAATGAGATTAGATGAAACAATGCTGGTTAAACAATTACTACCAGAAATCTGCCATTTTCTTCACACCTGTCGTGAAGGAAACCAACATGCGGCCGAACTTCGAAATTCTGCTTCTGGGGTTTTATTTTCTCTGAGCTGCAACAACTTCAATGCAGTCTTTAGTCGCATTTCTACAAGGTTAGTGCCTAAATCATGTGGGGTTGTTAAGTAAAATAAGTTTTAGAATTCTTGTCTGTATAAGAATGGTTAACAGAATGACTTACATCTGGGCTTTTGAAGGAATTTTATATTGATTTGTCTTGACATTTTAATTATGTAATATTAGAAATTACTTTGGAGAAACTGATATATAGACATGAATACTGCAACATACTTGGAGAATATGCTTCCATGGCCAGACTTTTTTCTTTCTTTCTTGCAGTGCTAAGGATTAAATTCAGGCTCTTGTACATATAGGCATGTACTCTATTACAGAGCTACACCGCAGCCCTCGCTAGGCACTTTAAATGTATTCTTTAGATTAAACTATGCAAATCAGGTAGAATAGCTGAGAAGAATAGCAAACATTCTAATGACCTAATTCTCATGGCTCCTAAGTTTCCTTACAAATAATCTAAGCAATATAGAATTAAAAGGAAGTAAGTACAAAGTAAAATTCTCTGGTAAGTGAGCTGTGTTTTAAGTGAATATGAAAGTTCCATTTCTTGAGAATTCATATTTCCAAATTTCTAAGACAGGCCTCAGGATCTACGTTAGTTTCATTATATTAGTTGTTTTCAATATTTCTATTTTATCTATCTTATGGAATTTTAAAATACTATATATTTAATTTAGTGATTTCAAAAATGAAAGAGGCAAGAGGACTTAGTGGTTAAGAATACACAGTACTCTTGTAGAGGACCCGAGTTTGGTTCCCAGTACCTGCAAGGGGCCTCACAACCACCCAGTTTAGGTAATTCAATACCCTGTCTGGATGCCAGGCACACGTGTGGTGCACATACATGCATAATGCATACATACATGCAACCATATGCATAAAATAAAAACAAACTTTTAAAAATGTAATTTTGGTAAACAGAAAGAAAAGAAAGTGCTGGGCTGAGGAGATCACTTGGTATGTAAAGACACTCACAGAAGCAAGTCTGTTGGATGTGGGCTTTATCCAAAATATAAAGAACCATCACCACAGTGTTGTCCTCTGACCTACCCCCTAACACATAAAACTTAAAAATGACTTGTAGACAAAAATGAAGGACAATTATAGTTTAAATATTTCCTGATAAGTCAAAATGATAACCATGATATTATAGATGAGAAAATTAGTTTAAAATGGTGCTCAGTGGGATGAAGTTACAAAGAAACTGTGACTGACTTGTTTTCATGAAAATTATTTACCTTTCTTGTATAAGTACAATCATATGGGTTCTTAATTATAATAAAATAAAAAGCATAAAACAACCTACATAGAGATTTAGTGAGTAAAAGACAAATGCAAATAGAGAAAAGTAATCCTTTTGACTCTTTGGTTCCTCTATCTGTGACTTACTAATGTTACACAAATGGGTTTCTATTATGTTCATTCTTGTTTCCCAGCAAGTGAATGAGAATATACATTAAAACTTGAGAATTTATGGTCTAGTGTTTAAGAACTCACTTTAGTAAAAAAGTTGTTCTTAGCCGGGCAGTGGTGGTGCACGCCTTTAATCTCAGGACTTGGGAGGCAAAAGCAGGTGGATTTCTGAGTTTGAGGCCAGCCTGGTCTACAGAATGAGTTCCAGGACGGCAGGGGCTACACAGAGAAACCCTGTTTCGAAAAAAAAAACAACAAAAAAAAGTTATTCTGTAATTATGATGGTAGATGACAATATTCCATGATATTCTATTCTGCAATCTTACAGACTATAAAAATGAAATTAAAATTTTATTTATTGGTTAATGTTTATATAACAGAACATTTCTGTGATTTTTTTTTTTTTGAGACAGAATTTCTTTGTATAGCCCTGGCTGCCCTGCAACTTTCTCTGTAGTCCAAGCTGGCCTTGTAAACTTATTTTATATTCTGAGTCACCAAACACTGATGGAGCCAGCAAGGTGACAAACAGGGAAATAAGATTCTGGAAAGTTATAGAAAGTAAAAACCCTTTTATTTAGGTCACTACGAGATTAGTTTTATTATTTGGAAAAAATTTTCTTAAATTGAAGATAAAAAACAGTAAAGAAAATTTAGTTTCTTAGTCTATCCAGGCAGGAATTGTTAATGTTTTTATAGAGCTATATTTCCATGAAGTTTTTGAGTAAGTGTATTGTTCTATAAACTAGAACAAATGTGCCATCTTTGAAAACCCTAAAGTTGGGCTGGAGAGATGGCTCAGCAATTAAGGGTACTGGCTGCTTTTCCTGAGGTCCTGAGTTCAATTTCTAGCATAGCAACCACATGGTGCCTTAAGGCCATCTATAAAGGGATATGAGGCCGTCTTCCTACATTCAAAAAAGTTAATTAATTTAAAAAAAAAAACAGAAAGAGAAAAAGAAAACCCTAAACTCACCCAAAGCTTCTTCCATGGGATTTGGCAGCATTAGTTTATTTATAGACAACTTTTGTTGATTTTCCAAGTCTAGTAGTTCATTGTCTATTACCAGAGTAGAAATTAGGGCTAGAGTTTCATTTGCTTTGGTGGCAGCTTAGCCAGAAATGGGATCTATGAGATAAATGCTTCATACAGCTATGTGTTTTGATTTACTTAATACCAGAATTAGGACCACTTACCTAACCGACTGCTGTGAAATTTAGATGGGGACATCTTATAATACTACTATTCTTAGAGCTAGGTGGCACGCTATAGAAGGCTTGAGTCCCTCCCTTCCTCCCTCCCTCCCTCCCTCCCTCCCTCCCTTGGGGAGGTCAGGCCCC
>NW_021621078.1:3512773-3516897 GCF_004785775.1 Grammomys surdaster | reverse complement strand
GTTTTGATTTTAGAGACAGACTTTCTCTGTGTAGCTCCGGTTGTCCTGCAGCTAGCTCTCTGTAGACCAGACTGACCTCCATCTCAGAGACCCTCCTGCTTCTTTCTCCCCAGTGCTGTATTAAAGGCGTGGGCACCACCACCCAACTACATTTCATTTATAATGAAGATCATAAAAATTAGTTGAACTTTACTTTAGGGGTGATATTTAGAAAACGGTGCCCAATCTGGCTTGTTCCCCTGCAGCCACAATGTTCACATTGCTCCTCCTCGGCTATGACCGGGGCTCCGGCTAGCTAGATGCGCAGGCCCTGGCACCCACAAGACGCCAGCGTGGGGGATGGCTCTGCCAATCCCCCCACACTGTATCCACAAAGCTCGGCACTGAATCCCAGACAATATCTGCCATCCTCGCAGTACCCAGTAGAAATGAGACTCTTAAAGCTTAATGATTATCTAAAGGGTTTATATATTTCAAAATGTTCAATCAACAAGCTCCCCACACAATTAGAGTTGTTACCCAGTATCTAACTTTTTGATAGAAGTTTCTCTCAGGACAGCTTTCAACCCATCTGTGGTTCTCCATGGCCGATAGCCTCCTTCTTCCCCTCCCCTTCCTCTATTTCTTCCCCACCCCCTTCCTCTCTTTCTCTCCCAGCTCCACCTTCTCTTCTACTGCCTAATCACCTAGCTTCACTTCGAATACAATGTAGCAGAACATGTATCCTGCTACCCTTTACCAGTCAACAGATGTTCTTTTTGGCGGGGGTGGGGGCAGTATTGGCAATTGAACCCAGGGCTTCGTGTGTCCTACCACTGAGCTACAGCTGTAGTCTTCTTTTTATTTTGAAAAGGGGCTTCACCAAGTTGTTCAGGCTGGCCTGGAACTCAGTTTGTAGATCAATCAGGCTACCCTTGCTAGTATCCTCCCCAACTTTCTTTGAAGCTGTGATTATAGACCTGTAACACCAAAAATAGCTTCTTTAGGCTTTTTTTTATTTGTTTGTTTTTTTTACTAACTGAAAAATTAAACAGCTTTATTCTGCTGAAGTGTCTCATGCTATAGGCTTATTACATACACTTTAAAGTTTTATTTTTATATTGTTTTATATATATTACTTGTGTGTCAGTGCCTGTAGAGGCTAGAAGACGATATGGGATCTCCTGAAGCTGAGATTACAGGTGGTTGTGAGCTACCATGTAGATGCTAGGAACAGAACTTGGGTACTCTGGAAGAGCCGCAAGTGATTTTAAGCAATCTCTCCAGCCCTCATTGTCCTTTCTTACATAGAAGATTAATTGGCTTTTTTATGACAGACTTGTTAATATTTAATTTAGTGATTTGTTTTTCTTATAGAGATGGGTTTCATATATCATCCAGTCAATTGTTAGATATAGATGTTATCTGGACTATCCAACATTTCCCATAAAACTTTAACCTACTTGATAATCTTTGGATCCATTGTTAATTGGAAACGGCAAAAGTAAAAACATTCTTGCCCCCCATCTCACCCCCTTAGCCCCACCTCCCCACCCCCTTGACAAGTGAGGCAGGATCTTACTGTGTAGCTTCAACTTGCCTGGAACTTGCTGTGTAGCTTGGCTGGCCTTGCTATGGCTTGCCGGCAGCTTGTGGAGCTCTCCTGCCTCTGCCTCTCTCTGCCTCTCTCTGCCTCTCTCTGCCTCTCTCTGCCTCTCTCTGCCTCTCTGCCTCTCTGCCTCTGTCTCCAGAATGCTGGGGTTAAAGGTGTGAGCTGCCACATCTGGTTGGGCGCTATCATTCTTTAGTTTTAAGTTGGACTTAACTGTATTTCTTTATGGGTTTTGTGATTGTGAGAATTAAAACCCAGGGCCTTTTGCATTAAATTGTATGCTTTCTCTTTACTACTTTCCTATTTCCCCCTTTTCCCTCACTACTTCCCTTTCTTCCTCCCTCCTTTCTCGAGACCAGGCTTTACTTTGTAGCCCAAACTAACAGTCATCCTCCTGTTTCAGTTTCCTGAGTGCTTGGATGATGGGCTATGATAGGCATAAGCCACCATGCCTAGCTGAAACTAGATTCAAATGTAAAATATTTCAATTTTTTCTTTGTTAAAAATTTTCCTGTATATTTATATCATTTTTGTATAGTGTGATCTAAACAGGGAATGCAGGATAGAGGCCTGCTCCACCATTATTCCTTTTTAGAATGAAGCAATTCTCAGAGTTGGAAAAGCTTACCTGTGAGTTTCTTCTCTCAGTAACTACTGCTCCCCCTCCCCCATGTGAATTGCAGTTGTAGAAAAAAAAGCTGGGGCAGGGGCAGTAGGAAGGCTCAGCAGGTGAAGGTACTTTCTGCCAGCATGATGACCTGGGTTCAGTCCCTGAGACTTGAATGGTGGAAAGGGAGGACAGTTCCCATGTTTGGTTTTCTGATTGATAATGCACGTGCACAGACAATAAATAAATGTAATTTTTATGAAGGAAGAAAATTTGATACTCAAATTATCCCAGTTTTAACAGCTATAGTGTCTACTTGTATAGCTGTATGATTTTGACATGATTATAACAGTTTCTAATTTCCTTTTCTTCAATTTCAGGGAGACCTAGACACATTTGAAATTATGTTTAAATCTTAGAATTAATTTTTTCAGAATTGTCAAGGCTAATGTGAGAAATAGAATTGAGACCTGAGTCTTAAAGATATGAATACAAGGTTTATTGGAATATCACTTTTCGTCATGACTCTTTTTTTTTTTTTTTCGAGATTTTTTTGTCAAGACAATTTTGATTTTTCTCTGTGAGCCCTGGCTATCCTAGAACTCACTCTGTAGACCAGGCTGGCCTTGAACTCAGAAATCCACCTGCCTCTGCCACCCAGTGCTGGGATTAAAGGCATGTGCCACCACTGCCAGGCTTTGTCATGACTCTTAAATTGATTGAATTACTTAGGTTTTTTAATTTAATTTAATTTTATTTTTAATTTATTTATTTATTTATTTATTTATTTATTTATTTATTTTGTTTTGTTTTTTCGAGACAGGGTTTCTCTGTGTAGCCTTGGCTGTCCTGGAACTCACTCTGTAGACCAGGCTGGCCTCAAACTCAGAAATCCACCTGCCTCTGCCTCCCAAGTGCTGGGATTAAAGGCCTGCGCCACCACTGCCGGGCTTTTTTTTTTTTTAAATAAATATGTTTTTATTTTATGTGTCTTCATTCATAAACCCCCTTTCCATTGAATCAGAATCTTGGATTGTTCTAAGACTTAAATGATAAATTTTTGTTGGTTTTTACTTTTCAGGTTACAGGAGTTGACTGTCTGTTCAGAAGACAATGTTGATGTTCATGATATAGAATTGTTACAATATATCAATGTGGATTGTGCAAAATTAAAACGACTCCTGAAGGGTAGGTTTAAATAAATATATCTGCAATTAACCTATAATTAATCTCAGCATTATGGTTATAGTAAATCTGTTTGAACCGGATATCAAAATAGATTTTATAGTGTGTATGTTCTTGTGAAATGACTAGTAATGCATGTGATTGACTAATTTGGGGGGCATTTGAAAATAATACAGTAGAACATGGATTTTATTTTATTTTTGAGACAGGGTCTCTCTGTTTATCCCTGCCTTTCCTGGAACTCATTTTGTAGATTAGGCTAGCCTTGAACTCAGAGATCCATCTGCCTCTGCCCATTGAGTTCTGGGATCAAGAAGGGCGTACATCATCTTGCTCGGCTGAGAACATAGATATTTTAAATCTTGGCAATAAGAACTTTTCTTTTCTTTTTTTTCTTTTCTTTTTTCTTTCCTTTTCCTTTTCCTTTCTTTTCTTTCTTGTTTTAAGATTTTTAAAAAGTTATTTTATATATGAGTGCTCTATCTGCATATACACCTGCATGCCAGAAGAGGGCATTGGATCACATTGTAGAAGATTGTGAGCCACTATGTGGTTGCTGGGAATTGAACTCATGACCTCTGGAAGGGCAGCCAGTGCTCTTAACCGATGAGCCATCTCTCCAGCATGGGAAGTTTTCTTCAGCTACAGGTTTTGCTTTGTTTGTTTGTTTGTTTGTTTGTTTTTCGAGACAGGGTTTCTCTGTATAGCTGTCCTGGAACTCACTCTGTAGACCAGGCTGGC
>NW_021621078.1:3383132-3507773 GCF_004785775.1 Grammomys surdaster | reverse complement strand
TCTGAGTTCGAGGCCAGCCTGGTCTACAGAGTGAGTTCCAGGACAGCCAGAGCTACACAGAGAAACCCTGTCTCGAAAAACAAACAAAAACAAAAAACAAAAAAAAAAAAAACAAAACAAACAAAAATACACACACACACACACACACACATTGGAGAAAAGGTGCCCTCTTTAACAAGTGGTGCTGGAAAAACTGGATTTCTATATAGGGAATGAAAATTTGTCCATATCTCTTACATTGTGCAACAATACATTCAGTGTCTTAGTTAGGGTTTTACTGCTGTGAACAGACACCATGACCAATGCAAGTCTTATAAAGGATACCATTTAATTGGGACTGGCTTACAGGTTCAGAGGTTCAGTCCATTATCATCAAGGCAGGAGCATGGCAGTATCCAGGTAGGTATGATGCAAAGCTGAGAGTTCTACATCTTCATCTGAAGGCTATGAGCAGAATACTAACTTCCAGGCAGCTAGGATGAGGGTCTTAAAGCTCATGCCCAGTGACACACCTATTCCAACAAGGGCCACACCTCCTAATAGTGTCACTCCCTGGGCCAAGCATATTCAAACTATGACATTCAGTATCAAAACCCTAATGAAAAAAGGCAGGTAAAACATTTGAAGACATAGGTGTAGACAAGAATTTTCTGACAAGGACTATATCACAGGAAACAATACCAAGACTTGACAGATAGAATTACATGAGATTGGAAATCTCTGCCAAGCAAAGGACACAGTCACTAGAGTAAAGAGACCATTTACAGACTTGGGAAGAGAAATTGCCAGGCTTACATCTGGCTGGGAACTGATATCTAGGATATATAAATGACTGCTAAAATTAAACTCTAAAATCATTTAGTCTATAAATAGGCTCATGAGCTGAACAGAGAATCCCTAGTAGGAGGAATACAAATGACCAATAGATATTTGGGGAAAGTTTTAAACATTCTTAGACATCAAGGAAATGCAAATTAAAACTGCTTTGAGATTCTGTCTCACCTCACTCAGTTAGAATGGCTGTCCTCAAGAAAACAAAGACAACAAATAGTGGTAAGGATGTGGGTGGGGCTAGCAGAATGCTTGTTAACTCCTTTTGAGAATGTAAATTTGAAATTCCACTGTGGCAGTCAGTTTGAAGGGTTCCTCAGAAAATTGATAATCGACCATATGACCCAGATGTACTACTGTATTGCATATCTACAGAAATTCTTGTACATCCATGTTTACTGCCACACAATTCACAGTGGCTAGGAAATGGAACCAGCCTGATCCACCATGAGAAGAATGGATACAGGACATTTGGTACAGTGAGTGGTGGCGGCAGCAGCAGTGAGCATTTGTGTGGTAGAGTGGAGGAAAAACTGGAAAGGCTAGTGGGAAGGCCAAGGCTAAGTTAATTTCTTGTTCATAAAGAGCTGGGCTATATAGTGTCTTGTAGGTCCAGTCAACGGACAGATAGATGCACATCATGAGCCGTGGATATGTGCCACTGCTGCTGTGTACAGGACTGAGATCCTGGAGTACCTCACTGCCAAGACATTGGAGTTGGCAGGTAGTGCTTCCAAAGGTCTCACAAGGAAGCCTATCACTTGGTATCACTTGCACCTTACAGTCTGTGGTAAGGAAGATGGATTTACCTATTAAGGCTACCATAGTTGGTTGTAGTGTGATCCTTTACAGCCACAGATCTCAGATTGCAAAGAAAATTCAGCAGAAAGCTGCCACGAGGGTTATTTCAACCACCCTACTTACTTCCTATTCTGTAACTGGAGCAGAAGATAACAATGAGAATATGTGGAATTTTAAAAAATAGTGAAATGGAAAAGTATAGACAATTACTGGATCCATGATAAAAAGAAACATTTGTATGTTCTTTGAGTCAGAGTTTGGTAGAGTGCTTTTTTATGTGGAAGCAGTTGTGTGCCGATTGGCCAGACTTCTACTTTGTGTTTTTTATTAACAGAATTTTTTACAAAATAAGAAACTAAAATGCTATGTATGATAATGGAATTTTATGCAGCTGAAAAGAAAAATGCCATCATGACATTTACAGGAAAATGAATGGAACTGGAATTTATGATGTTAAATAAGCCTGGTTCAAACAAACAAGTCATGCTTTGTTTTCTATATGGTACTTAGATTTAAAGATGTGTTTATGTGTGTGTACACATGAAAGGGTGGGAAAAGCTGGGCAGTGGTGGCGCACGCCTTTAGTCCCAGCACTTAGGAGGCAGAGGCAGGTGGATTTCTGAGTTCGAGGCCAGTCTGGTCTACAGAGTGAGTTCCAGGACAGCCAGGGCTACACAGAGAAACCCTGTCTTGAAAAACCAAAAGACAAAAAACAACCCCAAAAAACAAACAAACAAAAAAAGAATTCAAAGATAAAGTATCTATTTTAAGTATTCAGATTATCAAAATTGAAGCTGTCCTACTAGACAGTGGTGGCAGGCAGGTGACAGATCATCAGTATGCTGCTGAGGGGACAACTTCTGAAAAGCAGCTCTATAGATTTCAGAATCCTCAGAAAGGGTTTGTTCTTGCTTACCTTGAAGAAAAAGACGGTGGATAAAACTTTACATAAGTGCAAGTATTTATCAGTGCTACTCAACATACTGAAATGCTAAAAATTAGTTAAATGTATGATTGAGAAACATTTAAATAACCAGTGTCTTTTTTTTTTTTTTTAAGTTTTGTTATGTGTGCATATGCATGCAGTGCCCTCAGATAGCAGAAGAGGGTGTTGGATCCTCTGAAGCTGAGGTTATAGTTGGTTGTGAACTGGTGCTGGGAACTAAACTCAGGTCCTTTGAACAGCAGCCAGTGCTCGTGCACTGAATCATCTCTTCTACCTGTATGAGTTTTTGGTTTGTTGTTGTTGTTTGGGGGGCAGAGCCTCTCTATGTAACTCTGGCTGTCCTGTAACTTTCTCTGCAGACCAAATCTTTCCTTGAATTCACAGAGATCCACCTGCTTCTGCATCCTAAGTGCTAGGATTAAAGGTGTTGCCACCATGATTGGCTTTTATGTTTTTAATAGACTTAAAAATAAGTTTTATTATTATTATTATTATTATTATTATTTGGCTTTTTCAAGACAGGTTTTCTCTGTGTAGCCCTGGCTGTCCTGGAACTCACTCTGTAGACCAGGCTAGCCTTGAACTCTTGAACTCAGAAATCCACCTGCCTCTGCCTCCCAAGTGCTGGGATTAAAGGCGTGCGCCACCACCCGGCAAGTTTTACATTATTTTTATTGTATATTTAAGCGTGTTTCGGCAGCATGTGTCTGTGTAGCATGTGAGCGCCTGGTGCCTGTAGAGGACAGAAGAGGGTGCCTGAACTGGAATGGGTGCCTGTGAGCTACCTTTTGGATGATGGATATTGAACCTCGGCCCTCTGGACCGGTGTCTAGTGCTCTTAACCACCAAGCCATTTCTTAATCCCCATGTTTATAGTTTTTGTTTTGTAAATTAATTTTAAAATAGAGCAAAGGGAAAACTTGATGTTCAAAACATGTTTGATTTTCATTTATTTCTGTCTCCATTGATGTAGCTCATGGGTTTGGATTTATATTTATTTTTATTATTAAGTTGCTTATTAATACTGGAAGCAAAATAGTTTATAAAATTATTTTATAGTAGTTTTGAATTTTACTTGTTAAATAATTGAGAGTTAATAAAGCAATTTTTTTCCTTCCAGAAACAGCATTTAAATTTAAAGCCCTGAAGAAGGTCGCACAGTTGGCAGTTATAAATAGCCTAGAAAAGGTAAGCTTCAACTTCTTGGGTATTCAAATTTTGGTTGTTGTATTTTGTATCTTGAGTATGAGAAAGTCAAAACTTGCATGGTAGTTCCATACTACCTTAATGGGAAGAATGCAATTCAATATTTAATGTGAAGAAACTTATATTCTGTGCTATTTAATATATTGGAAAATTGACTGCTTTCCTATAAAAACACGTATTTTGTTACTTGTAGGCTTTTTGGAACTGGGTAGAAAATTATCCGGATGAATTTACAAAGCTATACCAAATTCCACAGACAGATATGGCTGGTAAGCTGGCTAAAGAGTGACTGGGTATGGGGTGAGGGGCTGGCATGACACCTTACTAAACTCTCAGAGATAAGATGTGCTGCTTTTTAGCTTGTTTTGTTAACAAGTGGTTTTTCTGTTTTCTTTCGTCAGCTGTAACAGGAATTAAAGTTTTCTCTTCTATTTCTGTATTATTTCCAGTCCTTTCCCTTTTGAGCAAGTGGGTAAAAAGAAGTTTGAAATGAAGCTCTAGTCTTTCATGTTGTGATTGAATACTGGTGGCTCTCTCACAGCCTGCATGTGTGTGCGCGTGCGTGCGTGCGTGCTTGCGTGCGTGTGTATTTTCTAGAACTCTATATTTAGGTATATCTAAGGAGGAAATACTATTTTTACTTCTGAATAACAATTTTAGGGCGCCGTCTACATAGTAGATGTTAGAGACCCCCAGGGAGCTGTCAGCCTTTTGTTCCTTCTGTAAGACCTAGACTGCGACAGCACACAAAGCTCTTCTAAAATGCCAACTTGTCTAGGATGGGTCACATTAACTCTTCTTACACATTCTTTTAAACTCTGATATTTGAGTGGCTTAATAATTCTGGTTTTAATTTAATGCAAGGATTTTCTTATCTAATACAATCAATCATTTAATGTTTGTATTTTTCACAGAGTGTGCAGAAAAGCTGTTTGACTTGGTGGATGGTTTTGCAGAAAGCACCAAACGTAAAGCAGCAGTTTGGCCACTACAAATCATTCTCCTTATCTTGTGTCCGGAAATAATCCAGGACATATCCAAGGATGTGGTTGATGAGAACAACATAAACAAGGTCAGGAAAGTAAATGAGTGTCTGTTGTTCCTGATGGGAGCAGCTTGTTTATTCAAGGTGGACATTTTAGTTACATCCATGCTAGGTCAAATAGTTGGTTGACCTTAGCAGAGATGCATTCACATATTATTTTATTTGAAAGAAGGATCAGTAATATATTTGTGAACTCTGTTGGTTTTAATGGTGAGTAATAGTAAACCAGAAAAATTCTGTTATTTAAATTTGTAATCATTAAAATACATTTAGAAATTTATAATTTAAGTTTATGTTTATGAATTAAATTTGACTGGCTATTTGCAAATAAATTAGATAGCTAATAATACATTTTCTAAGGCTTCAGTACAAAGATTTGAGGAAATGTATATTGACTATAGTTTTTTTTTTTTTTTTTCATATGAGAACTTTTTTTTTCCCTTAAATGTTAATCAAAGGCTTTTTAAGTTTGGTAATGCTCAATAACAGCATGCCCATACCCAACCTAGATATACCAACTATTTTTAACTGGCGGAGACACATGAACATCCGCCTCCATGTTCCTCTCTCCAACCCCCCCTTCCTCTCTTCCTAGCTCCTCCTCCTCTCCTTACTCCTCCTCTTCCTCTCCTTACTCTTCCCACCATAGCTCCTCCTACATATCAACCTTCCTGTTAAGATAAAACTTTTCTCTCAAAATACAATTAGAGCATAACTATACCAATTTGTATGAGTAAGGTACAAGATAGACCTAATACCCAGTCCATCATTTTGTTGACTAACCAGAACCTCTGTCATCTCTCCTAACTAAAAGACTTAGTTCTGAACCTGGCTTTTTTCTTGACTTTAGAATGAATGTCAGCTGAAAACCATCCTCTCAAGTCTTTTCTCTCAAAGTAAATAGCTGGGATTGGCTATGAGACTATAAGTCTTCAACCTTGTCAGAAATCCAGAATGACTGAATTAACTGAAATTATGGGAAGCACAAACCATAGCTTCTAAAACTTAGTCAATTTATAGAGACCTCTGAACACCTGAACAGTCCCTATACTGCAAAACGTTGGAGCATCCGATCTGCAGCCTTCTGGCCCAGGTTCATCTGACAGACCTAGTGATTCAGGGCTGATTACTCTGTCTTGGCAGATATAATCAGTCGACAATTCTGTAAGTGTGTCCTTTTCAGGACAGTAATTTGTCTGTAGATAAAAAGAGGCAATTCTTGCCTAGTGGCTGTCTCACCACAACTGGAGTGACTCCAAAGATGCTCAGTTTCTTCTTAGAATCCAAGACAGGAAGCTGTCAGGAGCAGACAGGTCTCTAATCAAAATGAATATTAATACAGAAATATTTGTAACATCAATTCTGTGGACTTCTGACATTTTGAAAACCAACTATCCATGTAAGGCAATCTGGATTGTTTGTTGTCTGTTAACTCCTCTCAGCTATTTCTAAATAAAATATAGAAAACACCCTAATAATAAACTCAGAGCCATGAATTTGTTATAGGTCCTTAACTCACAGGCAAACCATGTTGAATCAGTTAAAAGAGTTAAAGAAGGACTGAGTCTAAGCCTTGTATTCCTAAATGTGTTATATAGGCACAATGCCTATGAGAGTAACAATATTAATCTCACTTTTACAACAATAAGAAACTCGTACCAATGAAGACCTTAAATTTGAAATCAAAGTAAATTTTACACCATTTAAGAAATTATAACTTCCCAGCACTTGGGAGGCAGAGGCAGGTGGATTTCTGAGTTCGAGGCCAGCCTGGTCTACAGAGTTAGTTCTAGGACAGCCAGGGCTATACAGAGAAACTCTGTCTCGAAAAAACCAAACCAACCAAACAAACAAACAAACAAAAAAAAACAAAAAACAAAACAAAAAAAAAAAAAGGCTGGACAGTGGTGGCGCACACCTTTAATCCCAGCACTTGGGAGGCAGAGGCAGGCGGATATCTGAGTTCGAGGCCAGCCTGGTCTACAGAGTGAGTTCTAGGACAGCCAAGGCTATACAGAGAAAAACCCTGTCTCGAAAAACCAAAAAAAAAAAAAGAAAGAAAAAAGAAATTATAACTTCAGCTTAGTAACAATTATACAGATTTCAACCAATATTAATATTAAATTAATAAAATTTATTTTAAAATATACAACTCAATATTGAGTTTTTGTAAGTTGTCATCAAAATAATTTTTAATAGTTAAATGTCTCTTAAATATACATGATATCTTCTGAAGCTAGAAGTAATATGCACTCAGCCAGTTTATAAAATCTATTTGGAACCTTAAACATGATAGGAGTAGAAAAAAAATTCCTAATGAAGTCCTCTATGAAAGGAAATTGTGACAAGTTCCTGATTAGACAGAAACCATTCCATCTCCAAGGGAGAATATACAGCGTAACTGTGGCTTCATAGAATGAATTGGGTAGTGCTACTTCTGTGTTTATTTCATGGAATTGTTTGAAGAGTATTGGTATTAGGTCTTCTTTGAAGGTCTGATAGAATTCTGCACTAAACCCGTCTAGTCCTGGGCTTATTTTGGTTGGGAGGCTTTTAATGACTGCTTCTATTTCTTTAGGGGTAATGGGACTGTTTAGATGGTTTATCTGATCCTGATTTAACTTTGGTATTTGGTATCTGTCTAGAAAATTGTCCGTTTCATCCAGATTTTTCAGTTTTGTTGAAATAGGCTTTTATAATAGGAGATAATGATTTTTTTTTAATTTCCTCAGTTTCTGTTGCTATATCTCCCTTTTCATATCTGATTTTGTTAATTTGGATACTGTCTCTGTGCCCTCTAATTAGTCTGGCAAAGGGTTTATCTACTATCTTGTTGATTTTCTCAAAGAATCAGCTCCTGGTTTTGTTGATTCTTTGTATAGTTCTTTTTGTTTCTACTTTGGTTGAATTCAGCCTGGAGTTTGATTATTTCCTGCTGTCTACTCCTCTTGGGTGTATTTGCTTCTTTTTGTTCTAGAGCTTTCAGCTGTGCTGTTAAGCTGCTAGTGTATGCACTCTCCAGTTTCTTTTTGTAGGCACTCAAGAGGTGAGTTTTTCTCTTAGCACTGCTTTCATGGAGTCCCATAAGTTTGGGTATGTTGTGCCTTCATTTTCATTAAATTCTAAAAAGTCTTTAATTTCATTCTTTATTTTGTCACTGACCAAGTTATCATTGAGTAGGGCGTTGTTCAGCTTCCATGTGTATGTGGGCTTTCTGTTGTTTTTGTTGCTATTGAAGTCCAGCCTTTGTTCATGGTGATCTGGTAGGATGCATGGGATTATTTCAATCTTCTTGTATCTGTTGAGACCTGTTTGTGACTGATTGTGTGGTCTGTTTTGGAGAAGGTATCACGAGGTGCTGAGAAGGTATATTCTTTTGTTTTAGGATGAAATGTTCTATCTGTCCTTCCTATCTATCTATCTATCTATCTATCTATCTATCTATCTATCTATCTATCTATCTATCTAATTCATTTGGTCCATAACTTCTGTTAGTTTCAATGTATCTCTGTTCAGTTTGTTTCCATGATCTGTCCATTGATGAGAGTGGGTGTGAAGTCTCCTACTACTGTGTGAGGTGCAGTATGTGCTTTGAGCTTTACTAAAGTTTCTTTTATGCATGTGGGTGCCCTTGCATTTGTAGCATAGATGTTCAGAATTGAGTGTTCTTGGTAGATTTTTTTCCTTTGATGAGTATGAAATGTCCTTCTTTATAGTAACTTTTTGATAACTTTTAGTTGAAAGTCGATTTTATTCGATATTAGAATGGCCATTCCAGCTTGTTTCTTTGGATCATTTGCTTGTTTTCCAGCCCTTTACTCTGAGGTAGTGTCTGTCTTTGATACTGTCATGTATTTCCTTTATGCAGCCAAATGCTGGGTCCTGTTTACATATCCAGTCTGTTATACTGTGTTTTTTTTATTGGGGAATTGAGTCCATTGGTTTTAGGAGATATTAAGGAAAAGTGATTGTTGCTTCCTGTTATTTTTGTGTTAGAGGTGGAATTATGTTTGTGTGGCTATCTTCTTTTGAGTTTGTTGAAAGAAGACTACTTTCTTGCCTTTTGTAGGGTGTAGTTTCCCTTCTAGTGTTGGAGTTTCCTCTCTGTTATCCTTTGTAAGGCTGGATTTGTGGAAAGATATTGTCTAAATTTGGTTTTGTCATAGAGTATCTTGGTTTCTTCATCTATGTTAACAGAGTTTTGGTGAGTATAGTAGCCTGGGCTGGCATTTATGTTCTCTTAGGATCTGGATGACATCTGCCCAGGATCATCTGGCTTTTATAGTCATGTTCAGCTTTTTAAATGGTTCTGGGATCCGAACTCACATCCTTTTGTTTATAGAGCAGGCCCTTCTCCAGGCCTCCCACCCCCCAAATCTACCAGAAATTTGTAAATTTTATTGACTTTTTTACTTGAACGTTTGGTTTTGTTGGTTTTCTCCATTGCTGTTGTGTATTTGTTACATTGATCTCTACTCTAATATTTATTATTCCTGCCCACATGCTACTTCTGAGTTTAGCTTGCTCTTTCTCTAGTCCTATGAGTTACCGATGGGAGAGCTTTATTGCTTTTCGTTTGTTTGTTTTTCCTCTGCACTGCCGTTGCTCTCATGTGTTTCACTGCTCAACCCAAGGCACTCCTGATGGCCTTTTCCTGGTGAGGTGGGGTTTTTTTTTTTAATTATTTACTTTTTGCTTATGACTGTGTTGAGTTTTTGTATATTCGTGAGTTCTCTAGTTTTCCATATGCTCTGGTTTCAGTCCCCTTTACCAGAGGTGACATGCTGTTTAATTTTAACCTCTTTCAACTTACTTAGACCTGCTTAGTGACCTCACATGTGCTTTGTTTTGGAAAATGCACTATGTGCACTTAAGAACATGTATTCTTCTGGTTTGGGAGAGGCTTAGCTTTTGAAATGTTATATAGATTTTCATTTAGTAGAAAAGCCAGGGGAAGAAATTTATAAGATACAAAGAAGGATTGAGATTACAGAAATTGATTTTTTTAGGTGTTGGAAAGATGGCTCAGGGTTTCCGATCACTTGCAGAGTACCTAGGTGTATGTTGCAGCTTCTTTATTGGGTAATTTACAACTGCCTGTAACTCAGGTTCCAGATTCATGTTATGTATAAAGCAAGCAGGCACACAAACATGGACATAAACTAAAATGAATCTTTCAACAAGATAGGCTGTTTGTTTGCTTGTTTGTTTGTTTTGTTTTTCGAGACAGGTACTTCTCTGTATAGCCCTGGCTGTCCTGGAACTCACTCTGTAGACCAGGCTAGCCTCAAACTCAGAAATCCACCTGCCTCTGCCTCCCAAGTGCTGGGATTAAAGGCATGCGCCACCACCGCCCGGCAAGATAGGCTTTTTTGCTTTATTCATTTTTCAATAAAAGATTGGTGTGTGCTCTGTGTGTGTGTGTGTGTGTGTGTGTGTGTGTGTGTTTGTATTCCAACAGAGGTATAAAAGATCCATTAGAGCTGGAGTTACAAGCAGTTCTGAGCCACTCAGTGTAGGTGCTAGAAACTGGATTCTGGTTCTCTGTAAAAGTACCAAGTGCTCTTAACCTCTGAACCATTGCTTTTGGGTATTCAATTTTAATATTTTTATTTCTTGTGTAGGTGCTGCTTTTTAAAATTAAAACACACCAGGACAAAGGCCTTGCACACTTAGGTATTATTAATACATCTAGTAGGTTCAGCCTGTCTTCCTCCTTTCGTTTATCAGATCTGATTTCCTAGGGATCTTTATAAGGTCTCTATAACCATTTGACCCTGTCCTGAACAGTTCAGGACACCTCACAAAAGCAGCACATAGGTGACTGGACATCATCACCATCAGAGAGGTCTTCAGTATCATTTTAATTCTGCACGGACTGATGTTTTATTAGCTGTCAAGTCTGTTAAGATCCTGTGCTGCCTCCATCCTTGTCTAGGTCTATGTAGGGCCCTGACCTCATAGGGAACATCTTGTTTACAGCTGGCTTCGTCTATAGCTTATGGCAAAGCTACACTTTAAAATTTTTTTTTTATTTCTAGAAATGAAATTTAGAGCAACAGAATACCCTTGGGTATATTGTTTAGAAGGCTTGAGATTAAATATACTCTAGAGTAGTAGAAAAGAATGAAATAATTTGACTTTTACCACAACCAGGGCTGGCTAATGATTAAGCTTCAAAGGTAGCATCGAGAGGAGAGATACAATCAACTAATACTTATTTCAAATGTATAGTAAGGAGTTTCTTTTATCCCTACAGTAAGTCAACAGGGAAAGTAGAGAAAAGTGTTTCGTGGGTTTTTTTTTTTCTGAAATTTTCATTGGATATTTTATTTACATTTCAGATGTTATCCCCTCTCCCCATTCCTCACCTGAAACTCTGTATCCTGTCCCCCCTCCTCCTGCTTCTGTGAGGATGTGCCCCTAACTACCCATCCACTCCCACCTCCCTGCCCTCAAATTCCCCCACACTGGGGCATCCAGCTTTCATAGGACCAAGGACCTCCTGTCCCACCAATGCCCGACAAGGCTATCCTCCTCTACATATATAGCTGGAGCCATGGGTCCCTCCCTATGTGCTCCCAGGCTGGTGGTTTAAACCCTGGGAGCTCTGGTTGGTTGATATTGTTGCACTCCCCATGGGGCCACAAACCTCTTCAGCTCCTTTAGCCTTCTCTCTACCTCCTCCATTGGGAACCCCATGATCAGTTCAATGGTTAGCTGTGAGCATCTGCCTCTGTATATATCAGGCTCTGGCAGACCTCTTAGGAGACAGCTATATCAGGTTCCTGTCAGCATGCACTTCTTGGCATCCAGATCAGTGTCTATCTTTGGTGACTGCACATGGGATGGATCCTCAGGTGGAACAGTCTCCAGAAGGCCCCTCCTTCAGTTTCTGTCCCATACTTTGTCTCCATATATGCTCCCATGAGTATTTTGTTACTCATTTTAAGAAGGACCAAAGCACCTACACTTTGGTTTTCCTTCTTCATGAGCTTCATGTGGTCTGTGAGTTGTATTTTGGGTATAGTGTGCTTTTGGGTTAATTATCTACTTTTCAGTGAGTGGATTCCATGTGTATTCTTTTGTGATTGGGTTACCTCACTCAGGATAATATTTGCTAGTTACATCCATTTGACTAAGAATTTCATGAATTCTTTTTTTTTTTTTTTTTTTTTTTGGTGTTTCGAGACGGGGTTTCTCTGTATAGCCCTGGCTGTGCTGGAACTCACTCGGTAGACCAGTCTGGCCTCGAACTCAGATATCCGCCTGCCTCTGCCTCCCAAGTGCTGGGATTAAAGGTGTGCGCCACCACCGCCTGGTGAATTCATTGTTTTTAATAGCTGAGTAATACTCTATTGTGTAAATGTACCACATTTTCTGTATCCATTCCTGTCTGTTGAAGGACATCTGGATTCTTTCCAGCTTCTGGCTTTTATAAATAAGGCTGCTATGAACATAGTAGAGCATGTGTCCTTGTTATATGTTGGAGCATCTTCTGGGTATATGCCCAGGAGTGGTATGGCTGTTGTGGGTTTTTTTTTTTAAAGTGCTGACTCCTTAAATATGAAATTATAGCCAAATACAAGCCATTCGTGTTTATAGTTGGAGTTTTAGAGGTGGCTAATTTGCTACTTTGTTAGATATATCTATAATAGAACAAACTATTGCCTTCCTACATTTAAATTCTATAGAAGCTGTTTCTGGACAGTTTACGAAAAGCACTTGCTGGCCATGGAGGAAGCAGACAGCTGACTGAAAGTGCTGCCATTGCTTGTGTCAAGTTGTGTAAAGCAAGTACTTACATCAACTGGGAAGATAACTCTGTCATTTTCCTACTAGTTCAGTCCATGGTGGTTGATCTTAAGGTAATATGCTGTTCTTTCCCATCTATAGACTTTAAGGAAATTGTGTAGATAACCTTCCTGTATAAATATTCTGCTAACTCTAAATTTTGAATTAACTTTGATGATATGTTCAAAGGACCTGCTTTTGTTGTTACTATGCTCATTAGTATAGACTGAGAACAGGAAGACTGATACGCATTCAGTTTTCTTAATATATATATAGGTGCTTGGGTCTTAATTTGATATAGTAAGTCTTAGATGATATTGACAGACTATAGTAGCCAGTATTTTGTGCTTTTTCTGGCAACTAAAGTTTACTATAATCGATGTGGATAATGTTGATTATGTGTATATACCTTGTTAAATCAATATTTCATGACTATTTAAAGGCCATTGTTTTCTATTGGGATTTTTATAGAACCTGCTTTTTAATCCAAGTAAACCATTCTCTAGAGGCAGTCAGCCTGCAGATGTGGACCTCATGATTGACTGTCTTGTCTCTTGCTTTCGGATAAGCCCTCACAACAACCAACACTTTAAGGTAAAACAATTGTTTTATATAACCATGTTTATTGATGTGATTATCCTTACAAAATACAGAAACATAAAGATGAATAAGTATACTTTTACTAGTATTTTTTTTTTAAAAAACAGTTCTATTTTTATTTCATGCATCTGGATGTTTTACCTTCATTTATATCTGTGCACCATGTATGTGCTTGGGGCTGACTGAGGCCAGAAAAGGGCACTGTGTCCCCTGGAACTATAGTTAAGAGACAGTTGTGAAATGTGTGAGTGCTGAGAACTGAACCTAGGTCTTTTTAAAGAGCAGTCAGTGGTGCTAACCCCTGAGATAATCTTTCTGGCCTCTTACTAATATTTCTTTCTTTTTTTTTTTTTTTTTTTTTTTTTGGTTTTTCGAGACAGGATTTCTCTGTGTAGCCCTGGCTGTCCTGGAACTCACTCTGTTGACCAGGCTAGCCTCGAACTCTCTAACTCAGAAATCCACCTGCCTCTGCCTCCCAAGTGCTAGGATTAAAGGCGTGCACCACCACCGCCTGGCGTTACTAATATTTCTTAATTCTAATTCTTGACATTAATTTTAAGACCTTAAATTTTTATCTTATTGAAAGTAACTTACTTTTTGCTGTTCTTTTCTCTCTTTTGTGTTAATGAACATTTTTTTGGCAGATCTGCCTGGCTCAGAATTCACCTTCTACATTTCACTATGTGTTGGTCAACTCACTCCACCGCATCATCACCAATGTAAGTCTAAAAGGTATTTCTGTTTACTAAAATGTTAAGTTTTCTTTTTTGTTTTGGGTTATATGTTCATTTCTTTTAAAGGATGATTCTCGTTTTACCAAACATTCTGAACTTAGACCTTTATATAAAACAGAGAGCTTCTCTAAGGTGATTATACCAGCATTTAATGTTCAGCTGCAGTCTGTGTGTTCAATCTGTACCTGAGGCTTTTATTGAGAGGAATGGAGTTAACAGAATTTTTGGGAAGGAGTAAACCTACAAAGTTTCATTTAAAGTTCAAAATCTGTTGAGAACAATGCCACTGAAATATAATTTAGTGCTTTCATAACAAAGCATTCGACAGATTCTGACTTACTATCTTTTTGGCTAAGTTCAAAGGAAGAATAATTATAGTGTAGCTTACTTTTGGCACATTTAAAATGATGAAACTTTATTTGATTTTACCTTTTAATCCCCTTTAATTAGAATAAAACACTGACATGCCTTAAAATATATATTCACAAGAGACAAAAGCATATCTAAGAAAATAGCTGAATTCATTAGAGATATTTGTTCTGTGTGTGTACTAAATGGAAGGCAGGCAGGAAAGCAGTACTAGATGTAGACTGTAGAATTTAAAAATCTCCTTTTGCTGGGCAGTGGTGGCGCACGCCTTTAATCCCAGCACTTGGGAGGCAGAGGCAGGCGGATTTCTGAGTTCGAGGCCAGCCTGGTCTACAGAGTGAGTTCCAGGACAGCCAGGGCTATAAAGAAACCTGTCTCGAAACAAAACAAAACAAAATCTCTCTCTTTTTTTTTTTTTTTTTTTTTTAGTTTTTCGAGACAGGGTTTCTCTGGGATTAAAGGCGTGTACCACCACTGCCGAGCAAAAAAAGGTTCTTTTATGAACAGTTGGATTTGAATGTTCTCTGATTTGATTTTCCTTGGTGCTACTTTCACACGTTGACAGATATGTTACATTTATGACTAACTTGTTCACTTTCTTTTTTCCTTCCTTAAAGTCTTCAATTATTAGTACTTTGGAATATTTGTCTTATAATTAAATTCTATTTTATGACATGTGAATTATAAAATAACACCCATTCCTTCATTTACCTTAGAATTATTGGATTAAACCTAATGTTACTCTTTTTTTTCTTTTTCTTTTTTCTTTAAGGTTACTCTTTTTTAAAGGTATTTTTGCAGGGGAAAATAACTGCTGATCAAGTTACTTAGTGACATATTCATTTTGCTTTGTGGAGAGCTAGTAGCATTTTAGGATGCTAGGTCTCTGTTTCAGCCTGGCCTTGCAGGACATTTATCATTCATCAAACGGCAACTATGCTATATCTCCGGCATTATGAACAACCAAATGCTTGGGGGAATAATATAGTCCTCATTTGAATATCACTGATAGAGATATAAGTTACAGTAAATCTAATTAGTTTCAATGAGGATAGTATTATGAATCTGAGTGTAGATAAAACGTTTATATAACAGAAACCATATGTTTTCCAGTGTAATGACTCAGGCCATTCTCTCATTGACTCAACATATTGACTCATTCCAAAGTTTAGTCTTAAAAAAAAAAAAACTAAAAAGATGAGTTTTCTATCCCATATGTAATTCAAAACTGCTAGTTGCACCCTCTTGATTCAAAATATTGGAAGTATTCCACTTATTAATTGGGTAACTTTATATAAATGGTTAAAATTTAATAAATCCAAGTTTATAGTCTTTGAATATTCTGTGACTAGTTACTTTAATTATGAAATATTTTTGTCTATAATTGAATACATAGAGCACTTTCAAGCATGGACTTGGCACTGCTGTAAGTGGCTGAGCTACTCCTTTCTTGGTTTCAAGCATGCCTGGAGTGTTAGTTCCTGCATGCCTCAATGTGCCTGGTGAAAGTGTGTGCACTCCTTTCTAAGGTGTGCTGCATGTATGAAGGCACAGTGTGTCTGCATCTGGAGACATATGTGTCTATAAAGCACTAGTCTTTAAATGCATCAGCATCTGTCGAGTGGACTAGCTTGTAAACAACTCAAGTAATGCCGAGGTGTCTTTTTGTTTGTTTGTTTATTAAGGTTTCATCATATAGTTTTAGATGGCCTGAAACTATGTAGACCAGGCAGGTCTCTTAAACTCAGAGAAATTTGTTAGAGTCCACACTACACAGACTTGAGGCTAACAAATACTGACTTTAAAGTGTTTTTAGTTGCTAAAGACTATAACAGTAAATATGCAAATTTATACAATTGAGTATTATAGAATTTTAATGGAAATTTTTAGTAGGAAAATATTTGTTTTCAAGTAATATGATTTTTCCCCAAGATTCATGGAATCTAGATCTTAAATTTGTTGGTGTATGTATATGTATTTTTTAAATGGTTTGGTTCAGTATACCTCCTCAGCTCACCTTTTCTATTAAGCCAGTTTACAGATTTAAAAAATTATTATGTTCCCCTAAAAGATAAAAGTTGTAATATTTTTGTGGGTTTATGTAGAGTGAGAAGTTATGTTTGGAGTTTTACCTTGCTTCTGTGAGATGTCCTCATACACAGTTTATAAGTACTGTGTTTAGATTTAAAACATTCCAATTTCTTTCAGAAATTCTTAAAGTCTATTCACTATTTGAATTTTGATGCAGTGGAAGCTTTTCAGTAGTTTCTAAAATGGTATTTATATTGTCACTTTTTGAAAATGTTGTGAACTAAGAGAGAAACTATATTTTTAAGATCTATGTATCATCTGTATAGGCTTTTTAAAGGTTAAATTAGATGTGCAGGTAGGAAATTTAAAAAAAAAGTACATGCAAGTCAGCATGCTACAGATAGGACAGTAAGTAGTTCATTGCAGGTTTTTTTCTTGTAGCAGTTTATTGTAGTTTACTTTTTAATAGTTAATACATTGAAGGTAATCTCTGGTAAGAGATGGTTAAAGAAATATTTCTAGGGTACTTGAAAACCATTTAAATAACCTCTTGAGGAATGTACATAATTCACTTATATTGGTATTTTTTAATAAAAAGCTTATTATTAAGGAGAAATGTCGATTTTATTGACTAGTTTCAGGATACACTTAGTAACTGATCAAAATGCTAAAGTTTTCTTTTATTAACTCAAGGATGTCTAATTTTTAGTGCCTATTTTATTTGAAAATATATCCTCTAGTTTGAAATAAATGAATTAATTCCTTATAAAAATAGAAAGTTATAAAATTTTTAAATCTTAAGTCTAAAAGCTTATATATAGTGCATAGGTATTACTGTGGTACAGTTGTACAGTTACCAAAAATGATTACATAGTAAGCTGTTTGTGGTAGCTTATGCTTGTAGTTCTAGCATCTAAAAGACTGAGGCAGGAGAATCACAGATTCTAGACCAGTTTAGATAACATAGTGAATTCCATCAAGAACCTGTGTCAAAAAACAAACAGATGTAAACTAAACCAAAACTGAAAATAACAATCCCTACTCCCAGTAATTTGTATAAGATATTAAAGGAAATGCTTGTCTGTTTAGTTTATTGATTTCTGCCAAGATTTTATGCAATGTATAAAGTTTGAAGGTGAGCCTTTGAGTGTATCCATGAAGATTGAATATCTTGATTATGTTAATTGAGGTAGGAATTGTGAGTTATGAACTCTCATAACTGGGTGCTGGGAATTCTGTCCATTATGTGGTACCATTTCCTGAGCAGTGAGTAGAGAAAGCTCTGTGTTCCTTCTTATGAATTTGATGTGACCAGCTTTCTCTAGCTCTTGCTGCTTTGACTTCTTTGCCACTAGAACCTAAACTGTGAGCTACATACATTCTTTCTCCCTGAAAGTATCTAATTATAACACATGAAAAGAAAGAGACAGTAAACAATACCAGTTTGTAGGAATTGGCTAAATCAAATAACTGAGAGCAACTAACCATAATAGTTTAACATTTATAGTTCTTAAATTAATTAATGAATTTTTAAATGTGTATGGTTGTTTTGCCTACTGTATGTCAGTGAACCACAAACACAAATTTGGTGCTTGTAGAGGCTAGAAGATGGTGTTGGATCCCCTGGAACTGGAGTTGCAGACAGTTGTGAACTGCCATGTGGGTGCTGGGAATTGAATCACGGTCCTCTGTAAGAGCAGCCAGTGTTCTTAACTGCTGAACTACTTCTCTGGCCTCTATTAATTTTTTGAAATGAAGTCTTTCTGTGTAGCCCAGGATATCCTTGAAGTTCCTCATGCTTTAGCCCCCCTTGTGCCAGGATTAAAGGTGTACACTAGTGTGCCTGCCATAGTTTTGTATTTAGGTTTACTGTAAAGAGAGTTCATAACTCACAATACTGTGAACTATGAAAGACTTAAATGGCCAGGCGGTGGTGGCGCACGCCTTTAATCCCAGCACTTGGGAGGCAGAGGCAGGCGGATTTCTGAGTTCGAGGCCAGCCTGGTCTACAGAGTGAGTTCCAGGACAGCCAGGGGTACACAGAGAAACCCTGTATTGAAAAACAAAACAAAACAAAACAAAAAAAAAAAAGGAAAGACTTAAATGTTAAGACTAGCTTGATTCTGAAGAGCAAACTATGACTAGGATGAAGCTGTTAAGTCACCTGTATTTACTATATGAATGTGTTATTATATCAGTTTTTGCTGAAGTATTACAAATTGAAATTTTATATTTAAAGCATATTGTTTTCATGTATCATCTATATAAGTAGTGAAAGTTTATCCACTCATTTTTCTATAAACTGATACACTTTAATGATTTTTCACAATTATTATTTTTCAAGAATTTAAAATTGAAATATATTAATTAAAGTTAAAGTAAAAGTCATTAGAGATACAGTTAAATAAAACAGACTTTATAAGTCAGCTAGATCAGTTAAATAGAAATAGGAAAATAGTTGTATAAAATAATTATTTTACAAACTCTTAGCAAGGTCTGGGGATGTAGATCAGTGGAAGAGCACTTACTTAACATACATGTCCCAGGGGCCTGACTTTAATCTCTAGCATTGTAAAAGGAATGATGCTTAGCTAGCATCACCGTCTTTGTTTTTGGTGACCATTTAGTCTTCCATGTGTTGTGCCATCTGCTTATCAACTTAAAAGATCACTGGTATACTAATGGCTTTATTTCATTTACTAATTTCATGTTAATTATTGTTGTTTGTAAGCATTTGACTAATGGTTTTACATAGACTCTCAACATTGTGTTGAACCACTAATCTTATGGAAAGCTGTGGTGATAGCATTCTTACCTGGTGAAAAATATATGATGTGTGCATGTGTTTCTGAAATGTGTTAATGCTAAACTTTTTTAAAAGATAAAAAGAGGCTGAAGAATTTTTGCAAAACTTTGTTTTTAAATTTAGTATGGCATTGTTGAGAAAGGACAGCCTCATTTTGCACATGCTCAGTATTATATTCTAACATACCCTGTGTCTGGTTAGTGTTTGACTTAAAGACATCATTTGAAGACTTTGAAAATCGTATTGTATGTTTGCATGGTGTTAGAAAGTTTCTCAGAAAAGTATAAAAGTGGTAAAGATAAGGCATGCTGCGGTAAAAGGACGTACAGCCCGTGTGATTTTGTGCTCTCTGTTCTCTCGTTTTTTTAGTCTGCCTTGGATTGGTGGCCTAAGATTGATGCTGTGTACTGTCACTCAGTTGAACTTCGAAATATGTTTGGTGAGACACTTCATAAAGCAGTACAAGGCTGCGGAGCACACCCAGCAATACGAATGGCACCAGTAAGGAACCATGAGCTTTGAATTCCACCTGTGCACTGCATTTCCAGTGTCTTCTCATTCCTGCTGAGCGAGTCTAACGAGTTGACTGAGTCCTTCCTTTCCTAGGAATGCTGGGCCATTGCTGCCCAGTTAACAATGTTTTTTTGTTTTTTTCATTACTTCTGTTAATTGAACTTCATTTTCTTAAAGTTTTCCAGAAAATGTTAACGTCTTAATGAATGCCACCTTTCTTGTGTTTTTGGTTTAACCTTTTCTTACTCAGCTGTTTTGATTTGTTTCTTACTTTCAGACCCTGGGTTAGAGTGAGTGCACTGATGCTGAATGGTATACAGAAAATTAGAAATAGAGTAAAACAGCTGTTACGTAAAGGATTTATGTTTTAGTAAATAAGATCATTTAGCAAACTTTGAGCAAAAATTGATAGGAGCTTGACATTGATGTTTATTTAAACTTAACAAAGGCTTACTTTGAAATTGTGCTCATAGAGTGAGTTTCTATAGCTAATGACAGGACTGTGCCCATGATTTCTTTATTTGTATGTAGGAAGAGCATTTACATGGCGACTCTTGCCGTTGACTGGTGGTGCTTTTGTCTTCTGCTTATTTTCTGTTCTTATTGGCTGCTGTTGCTCACATGGTCAGATGCCAACCAGTCACTGTTTTGCTTGGCAGTGGGCTTCTGTGGTTGGAAGTATATCTGACCCATTGTAACTACCTCAGAAAAGTTCTATATTTCTTTGACTTCTCTGAGTATAGTTACCATTATAGTTACATCATGTCATTTCAAATGAAAATGTAACATGTCTTCACCTGTTGGTTTTATCTCATAAACTATCCATCTCACATGTATATTTAAGCAGATTCCTCTCCAGCATGCTTATCTTTCCAAGATCCTAAGGGCAATATATAAAATATACAAAATACTTTGCTTTATGCAGTTGTCAGTAGCAGTTTCTGAGGATTTTAAAAATATATCAGATGTTCAAATGAGAACGTTTCCTATATAAGGTGCTATCCTATTTTTTATCCTAAAATACTTATTTTTGTGCTAAAATAAATATTTTTATATTTGTTTTTAATAAATATAAAATATAGCTGAAAGGGCATGTCATTGATTTTTTTTCTTCAGTGCTAGAGATCAAAAACAGGTTTCCCAGAAATGTCTAACATGTACTGTACAATACTCCCTGCCCCAGTGGCATTTTATGAAATAAAATTTGATATGCAAGCTTACTTTAGTTTACTTTTTGTGATGGTATGTATAAATATCTTTAATGTAAAAAACTTGTTACAGGTATATGTTAGTGGTAGCATATATAGTAGCTATGTAAATCTCTTAACTAGACATTTTCTTTAAGTTTTAGTAATTCCTTGAATCTACCCCCACCTTGTTTTTTACATCAGGAGGGCATACTAACAGTCAAACCCAGGGGGCCTTTACTATGCCCAACTGTACACAGATCTGTGTCTCCGACCTCACCTTACTGTGTGCTGGGGTATAGCTCCAGTGGTAAAGTGCTTACCTCTATGCTGATAGGAATATAATTGGAATTGGTGGAAAACCATATTTGCTTCCTGTTTTATATTCAGCCCAGCACTTCTGCCACTTAATTTTTATGTATGAGTGCTGAAATGAAATGAACCTCATTTGTTCTTTTGAACAGCCACAGATTTGGTTGGCCATCTGACATATTCTACATTTTTAATTTCTTAGATTTGGTTGTTAGTTGACATTGGAGGCCATATATTATGTTATGATCACTGTTTTCTTAAAGCTGTAACAAGGATTTATTGTGGCTCAATGACATGATAAAAATTTTGTTTTATTTCTATATTTATTATTATTATTGGAAGTAATAGTATACACTTAGTTTTCAGAATCACTTTTAAGGTTTTTTTTTTTCCTTTGGGATACAGGCTGTGTAGCTTTGGCTGACCTTGAACTCACTGTCTTCCTGCTTCCACCTACTCAGTGTTCTAAAAGATTTACTTTTAATTATTTTTAATTATATGAGTATATGTATGGGTATGTGCACATGAAAGTAGATGCCCATGGAGGCCAGAGGCATTAGATCTCCCCTGGAGCTGGAGTTACAGGTGATTGTGAGCCGTCTGATACGAGTTCTGGGAACTGAACTGGCCTTCTGGTAAAGCAGTATACACTCTTAACCGTTGAGCCGTTTCTCTAGTCCTTTAAAGCTCTATAGATTTGTATATATAGTATAATGAAGGTATGTGTAATAGCTGTAGGAAGACTTTCTGGTTGATATTTTCATCAGAGAAAATGGCAAATCAATGTGAACCAATTGTATAGAGTAAAGAAGTTTTAGAATTTGGGGAATCTTTAAGGTAAACACTATTCTTTGTGTTAATGTGTGAATAGACCACAGATATGCCTGGTGCTAATGCTAGGATCATGGGTTGTTCCTTGTTTACATTGCTTGAAATGATTTTGATAGTTCTTGGGAATTCAACTAAGCCTTTACTTTGCTGCAGACTTGACAGTTTGGAGGTTTTGTCTAGCTGAGCATGATGGACATGCCTTTAATCTAAGGTCTTGGGTGGCATAAACTGGCAAATCTCTGCGAGTGTGAGGCCAGTCAGGACTATACAGCAAGACTGAATGATTATTTATTTATTTGTTTACCTAGTTATTTATAATATTTTTTGAGACAAGGTTTCTCTGTGTAGCTCTGGTTGCCTGAAACTTACTCCATAAACTAGGCTGGCCTCGAATTTAGAGATCTGCCTGCCTCTGCCTCCAGAGTGCTGGGATTAAACGCAATCGCCGCCATTGCCTGTCTAATCTCAGGCGTGGGGTTGCTTTCTGCCTCAGTGGTTTATGTTCTGAGTGAAAGACACCCACACAGCCTTTATACTTTAATATGCCTTAAGCAGCACACTACCTGGGCAACTGCCTAACCTCTGTAATGTTAGAGTCTACCTTCCGCCGATAATTCCAAGTTACTGCTTACTAATTTCTGTGTTCCATCTTGGTCGCACTAGTCCAATTAGCCTTCTGGGCCTCGTTTTCTTGGCCCAGAGCCTGGGTGCTCATCTTGCTTCTGTGCTCCATGGCGGCCTCTGTGCCTCTCCTCTTTCCATACTCTCCTAAAGCATGGTGAATCCCCCTCTTCCTCTTCCTTGTGGTCCGAAGCCTGGGAAACCTAAAACCCTGTCTTTCTCTTCTCCCCGCCTATTGGCTGCTGGCATCTTTATTTAACCAATCAGAATTAACTGGGGCCAGGTTCCCAGAAGCTACGTGTAGACGCTTTCCTGCAAATTGTTTAGGAGGAACCAATGAACATTTGAATACAAGCAGCTACATTTCAAAGCTTGACAACTGCTTGACATTTTGGAGATCAGTTACTTGGTAGGAAGTAGTAGTTACTTGAGGCCTGGAGAGAGAGATGGCTCAGCAGTTAGGAGTACTTGCTGCTCTTAGAGAAGACCTGAGTTTGGTTCCCGGCTCCCACAAGATGACTCATGAAAATCCTTATCTCTGGTTCCAGGGGATCTGACACCCTCTTTTGACCTTTGCCAGCACCAGCATTTATGTGGTGCACATACATACATACATACAGACAGACATACAGACATACATACAAGCAGGCAAACTTCACACATGCAATCAATCAATCAAAGCTTAAAAAACTAATTACTTGGAATTTTTTTTGTTCTGTTCTGTTTTGTTTTTCGAGACAGGGTTTCTCTGTGTAGCCCTGGCTGACCTGGAACTCACTCTGTAGACCAGGCTGGCCTCAAACTCAGAAATCCACCTGCCTCTGCCTCCCAAGTGCTGGGATTAAAGGCATAAGCCACCACCACCCGGCTTTTTTTCTTTTTTTCTTCTTCTTCAACAAGATAAAAATATGTTGTCATTGAAGCCATCCCAATTTCTCTTTCTGACTCTTCTACAGAGTACCCTTGAAGATGCTTTGAATGAAGTTAAAACCCAGTTTCCTGCTGGGCAGTGGTGGCGCAGGCCTTTAATCCCAGCACTTGAGAGGCAGAAGCAGGCGGATTTATGAATTCGAGGCCAGCCTGGTCTACAGAGTGAGTTCCAGGACAGCCAGGACAGAGAAACCCTGTCTCGAAAAACCAAAAAAAAAAAAAAAACACACACACAAAAACAAACAAACAAAAAACCACAAAACACCCAATTTCCTAAGAGTTGTTATTATATATAGCTTGTATGGGATTGGATTTTATTGTTTTAACTTTTGAAAGTGTTTTATTTGATTTGTTTTGATAACTAAGCAAACTAAAGCTGAATCTGGTTAAAGGAATTAAAATGTCATGTGGTGTAGTAGAGTTAGGTCTGAAGTTGCTTTGACACCAGCCTGTGTCTACTCAGTTCCTCAGTTGCCCTCCTTGAGTAGCCGTGGATGATGGCACTTTCACTGCTTAACACATAAACTCCTGGGCCAGCGCCAGGCACTGTGGGCATGCTGCTGTGCTGTGTGTATTTCTTGAGTGATTTTGTGGATGAATTTCTTATTTGATCAAACTAAAAATTTGTCTATTTGGGTTATTTCTCTTTCAAAAAACCAGTTTAATAAAATTTTTAGATTAAGATGGCCCTTTAAAGACCTGTCTTCATAATGTTTGTCTGGTACCATGTTTCTAGGTTTTGTTCTAAAGCTGCTTTTGACCATTGAAACTAGCTGCTTTCATATGACTATTATACCTGTATGTGTTTATTTATTTATTTATTTATTTACTTATTGGCACTTTAGTAGTAGTTTTAACTTTTTGAAATATTTGTCTGAGAGTAATAATTTATATTTTAAAACTAGAAATATGCTTTAATAAAATTAAAATGTAGAGTTTTAAATTTTTATCTTAAATGATACCTTGGCATAGATGTTTCTTACTATGACTGTAACGTCAGCCCCAAAGTCTCAAGTTGGCAGATGGTTTTGGTTCCTAATAACTGCCTGAACCTTCTGCTTAGTACTTTCTTGCCTGGCATAGCTGTCTTTAACCAGAGCACCTGTGTCAGTTTAGATCCAACTAATTTTTGCAGTACAGAAGATAAGTTAGTAAATGATGTCTTTTTTCCCCTTACATTTCTACATTAAGAAAAAATTTGTTGAGCAGCAAATTGTTCCTGACTTTATGTAACCCACCAATGGCCATTTGGAATTTCTCAAGTCTTAGATTTCCTACTAGTCAGTTATACTATAGAACAAAATTGACATGTTAGCACCTGATATTAAACCGAAAATTACTTAAAAAACAATTACTAAATCAGAGAAAACTTTTGTACTGCTGGTTGTCCTCCGACTGTGTACTTCCTGTGTAGCACCATGTCACTTTGTTATGTCATAGTGAGTTTGTTCAGTGAAGGCTTCACCTTGATTTCCTATTAGACTTTTGTCATGGTTGAATAAAGACTTTAAAGTCTGCCATCCCTATATCTTTATTTGTACTCAGTATGTTTTTATATGTACTCATCCAGGTCAAAAGTGGGTGTGTGTGTGCGTGTGTGTGTGTTAAAGGAACTATTTTATAAGACTGGTGGGAAGGTAGAGTGACAGTGATTCTAGAATGGAATCGTTAGATTTTTTTTATTTGACTAGCATCCAGAATTATTTTTAATCGACCATAATCTCTGTAATTGAACTACACTTCACCAGAGTTCTATTTTATGAGTATTCTTACACAAAAAGACAAATACATGCATCCTATTAACTTAAAGAGGAAATGCTGTCAAAATAAAAAAGCAAGTTCATAACTAAAGCCATGAATACGAAGATTGTCCACAGAGAATGTTTCCTCAGTTCTAAAGAACGTACTTCTACTTCTGTCTGAAAGTGGATGCTTAGTTTCCTTTGTGTGGTATCTAGAATTCACAGTAGCTTTTCATTTCTTAGTCCAGCCAAGTGATGCATCCTTTAGTTGATAAGGTTGCAGTCTATAGTGTATTTGTATATATGTGTGTGGCATATGTATTTACTAATTTTATAGTCTCTAGTATGTATATTTGTGTACGATATAGATACATTATTTTTTCTCTTAATATTTCCTTATATGAGAACCACTTTTTGAACCCAGGAGTCAACTTGATATTATTCCTATAGTGTTTTAGATTATTATTAAATATTACTAGATTGCTATATATACTGTAAATGCTATAAAAACATTTTTTAAAAATGCAATGTTAAATGTATGCTTATTAGCTTATGTTTCTACCAGTATCATACATTTGGTGGTATGAAATGTGTGTTTTCAAAGCATTTTAAATAATTTCTTTTATAAAGTATAGTTATTATTCTGAATCTGATATCTGATTCTTTCTAATGTGATGCCATATTTTTTTTTTGTTTCTTTGTTTTGTTATTAGAGTCTCACCTTTAAAGAAAAGGTAACAAGCCTTAAATTTAAAGAAAAGCCTACAGACCTAGAGACAAGGAGCTACAAGTATCTTCTTTTGTCCATGGTGAAACTGATTCATGCAGACCCAAAGCTTTTGCTTTGTGTAAGTATTTTTAATGAAATGCTTTGAAATTATTCCACTAATTTATTTGAACTGAAAGGCCAAAATCCTTTTAAATTATGAGTAATCTCTAAGACATTACTAAGAAAGCCAATTCCAGAGAATTCTAATATAATTAGATCACATTTTCTTTTCTTTTTTTTTCTTTCTCTCTCTCTCTCTCTCTCTTTTTTTTTTTGTTTTTTGTTTTTTGTTTTTTCGAGACAGGGTTTCTCTATGTAGCCCTGGCTATCCTGGAACTCACTCTGTAGACCAGGCTAGCCTCCAACTCTTGAACTCAGAAATCCACCTGCCTCTGCTTCCCAAGTGCTGGGATTAAAAGCCTGCACCACCACTACCTGGTTGATCAGCCTTCTATTATCATTGGCTCTGCTTGTAACCACATTAGAATGATTAAAATGAGAGTGGTGAGTATCCAGTTATTGCCATAGCTCTGCTTTTTATTGCTGCAAATGGTATTATATTTCTGAGAACATCACTTTGGCGCACAGAGTAATTAAGACTTAATGTAAATAGTATAACCAGATGAGAGAGTACATGAGAGGATCAAAGCACAGGCTCTGGGAAAGGACTGATTTACTTAACCTTTGCACCTTAGGTTTCTCATCTGAAAAAGTAATATAGTTCCTACCTCAGAGAGACCATTAAGAGTGAAATAGTATGTGTAGGGCTTTTAGTAACAATTCCTTTCATATAATAAGCAATAAAATTAGTTACTGCTATTATTAATAAGATAGTTAGCATTAGCATTATTACTATCCAAGTAAAACAGTTTGAATTGTTCATAGGATGACATGTTCAACTTTTATCAAGTCTCTCTAGTCCTTGGAGAACGCCGTCGAATAACATTTCTTACTGCTTTACTTTTTTCAGGCTTGTGCTTTGGTGCTTTACGGTTTTGTTGCTATTACTAAAATGAAGGCAATCCTAACTAAATGGCTGTGTGGTTTCAAGAATTCTATGAACCCCACATTTTGTGTGTGGGTGTGTGTGTCTGATTTTTGAGACAAAGTCTTGCTGTGTATACTAGGTTGCCATTGAATTTGCTATGTATGCCATACTGACCTCGGATTTGTTGATTATCTCAGGCTGGCCTTGAACTAGATGTTCCTGAGTGCTGGAGTTACAGGAATGTACTGTCATGCCTCCATTCCAACATTTTAAAAATATTTACACATGAATAATTTTTCTGATAATGAGAGATAATAGAGCCAGAGTGGATGAAGTTCCCAAAGGATGGGTTACCCCAGGAAAGGAGTATTATCTTTTTGTGTTTTTTGAAAAGTCCACCCAAATTTGAGAGTTTAGTAGAATAAATAGTTAAATCCTTAGCTTGGAAAAATTTTATAAAATTTGTCAGTAGACTCTGAAAATAACATTTTTTTTCTCTTGGTTTCTCTAGTATGGCAGGAACTGTGGTGACATCTCACAGTGCTTGCCACATAATGCCTGGGTTACTCTGTTTCCATGACTGTAGTTTATGTTTACCAGTGAACCATGGTCACCGGTATTTCATGTTAAATAGGTAATTGTTTGAAGAACAGGGGTTGAATTATTTGAGGGAAATAGTTTAAGTAAAATTTGCTATTTTTCGAGAGTTGTGGAATCCTTTTTATTTTCCTTGATGATGTTGAGGATTGAACCAGAGTCAGGTAGTCATGTAAAGCAGGCAAATTCTCCACCCCTGGCCTACCCCTGCCCTGTGTGGGGCTTTTGTGTTATGTTTGTGGGAGTTGGAAGGGTTGGTGGGGTTTCCTTTGATAGGCTAATTGTCACTACCTAGGACAGCTGCCTAACTCCATGGAAGGTGCTTCCTTTGCTGCCATCTAGTGGTTAAGTGACTTTCCTCAGTAACCGTAGAAAACTAAAACGGTGTATTGTACACACAAATTCTAAACTTTAGTTAATAGGAGAAATGTAAAGGTGATCTCAATCATAGTATCTTGTTGAAGTAATTTGATTCTGTCTTGTGTCTTTACCATCTTTGCCCTGGTTCCTGTCACTCCATGTGTTCCCAGCTTCCTAAGTAATTGCTACCATTTAGTATTCTCCAGTCATTTCTCCGCACTACGTTAGAGTGTCCTCTCTAAAGAGTTTTGTCATGCCTTGTCCAACTTAGTATCTTTTAGCTAATGTTGCTCTTGACTAAAAGTAAGTGGATCTCTGAGTTCATGGTCAGCCTGGTCTACAGAGTGAGTTCCAGAACAGCGAGGGCTATGCAGAGAAACTCTGTCTCAAAAAACAAAACCCCAAAAAACCCAAAACCCAAAATTTGAAGTTTGAAGGGGCTGGAGAGATGGCTCAGTGCTTAAGTACTTACTGCTTTTCCAGAGTTCTGATTTTGTTCCCAGAATCCACACAGGCAGATCCAGGTAGCTCCAGCTCCAAGGAATCCAACACTCTCTATGCCTCCCGCACACATGTCCTATATACACAGACATGCACACATACATAGAAATAATTAATAAATTTAATAAAAATAAAACTGGTTTGCTTTTGTCTTACAGAATCCAAGAAAACAGGGCCCTGAAACTCAAGGCAGTACAGCAGAACTAATTACAGGACTCGTACAGCTGGTGCCTCAGTCACACATGCCGGAGGTCGCACAGGAGGCTATGGAGGTAACGGGAAGTGAATTCCGGTTCTTGAAAGAAAGATTGCAACTGTCTCCGTTCTTTTTCTAAAAACTTAATTTTTTTAAAACAATTATTTGACTTTTCTATGTTCTTTCTTTTTTGGTTTTTCGAGACAGGGTTTCTCTTTATAGCCCTGGCTGTCCTGGAACTCACTCTGTAGACCAGGCTGGCCTCGAACTCAGAAATCTGCCTGCCTCTGCCTCCCAAGTGCTGGGATTAAAGGTGTGCGCCACCACCACCCGGCTATGTGCTTTCTTTTAAAAATATATTTAAAAAATTTAAAATGGTGTGTGTGTGTGTGTGTTTGAAGTCAGAGAAAACTCAGGTTTCTGGCTTTGGATGGCAAATACCTTCACCAGCTGTAGCCATCTCACCAGCCCCTACAAATTCATTTGTTTTTGAGACAAGATTTTTACTCTGTTGTCCTGCCTGGTCTCTCAATCCTAAAACACTCCTGCTCCTTCAGCCATTGTACTAGCTGGAATTACAGGTGTGTATCATAAGTCATGTTGTATTTGAATTACATTGTGTAAAAAATTTTGGAAGTTTATAGTTTCTTTAATCCTTAATTTATTATTGTGTCTGCATAATGGGAGTAAGATGTATATGCACCCCCAGTGGCACATGTCTGGAAATTAGGGGACAGCCTTGTGGGGTTTGTCTTCTCCGTCCATATTTACATGGGTTCCAAGGACTGAACTCAGGTTTTCAGTCTTCTGTAACAAGTACCTTACCTGGTAATGGATGGGAGATATTCAGTGTTATTTCTGTTTGAGAATTACTACAAATAATATTAAGGTTACTGTATCATTTAATATTTCCATTAGCAGTGTATTGGTGTTTTGGTATTTCTCCATTGTTGATGACACTTGTTATTCTCTGTTTTTAAAATATAATCAACCTACTGTGTTAACAAAGTTGACTTTTTAAAGAATTATATTTACAGCTGGGTGGTTGTGGTGCATGCCTTTAATCCCAGCACTCAGGATACAGAGGCAGGTGGATCTCAGAGGCAGTCTGATCTCAGCCAAAGCTACATAGGAAGACTCTATCTCAAAGCAACAAAAAAATTACATTTGCTTACTTATGGTGTGGGAGGATGTGTGTATTCCATAGTAGATGCGAAGAGGTCAGAGGATAACTTGTAGGAGTTGGTTCTTTCTTTCCACCGTTGGGTCCAGGGATTGAATTCTGGTTGTCAGGCGTTTACTGACAGCATATGCTTTTACTCACTGAGCCAGCTCATCAGCTTAGGGTTTACTTTTTTTTTTTTTTGATTCAATAAAATTTTATTTTCCCAAATGTACAGCTGACTGAACCTGCTCATGCATCTTCACCAGCAGCCGGGGCGTCTCCACCCTTTGTGTTTCTGGTGTAAATTACTTGGGCTCTGTGCTTTGAAACCAGCTTGATAAGTCCTTTACTAAGTAGCTCCTGAAGGGCTGCCCTGGCCAAGGAACCTCGAATCTTCAGTCTCTCAGAGATCACAGCTGGAGTAATGAGCTTGTAGTTGGGCACTTCCTTACAGAGTTTGTCGTATGTAGCTTTGTCAAACAGGACGAGGTTGTTCAGCTTGTCCCGAACTTTGCCTTTGGACCACTTCTTCTTTTTGGCCTTGCCACCAGATTTATTTACGGGGTCTTTGTCTTTTTTGGCCGACTTTCCGGCATCTTTCTTCTTCTTGTCGTCTTTGGGCGGCATGGCGAAACTCAGAGAGTAGTGTGGACCACTGCAGCCTCACTAAGATGTCGGAAAAAAAGGCACTTTTTTTAAAAATTATCTTTAATCTTTTTTAGAGTCCAGTCATTATCCCCCTCCTGGCCCACCCTCCAACAGTTCCTCCTCCCATACCTACCCCGCAACCCCTAGTCTCCAAGAGGATGTTCCTACCCTCCAACCCCAAGTCTCTTGAGGGTTAGGTGTGTCTTTTGTTATTGAGGCCAGACCAGGCAGTCCTCTGCTGTATGTGTGTCAGAGGCCTCATATCAGCTAGTGTATGCCGCCTGGTCAGTGGCTCTGTGTCTGAGAGACCTCAGGGGTCCGGGTTAGTTGAGACCGCTGGTCTTCCTATGGGGTCACCCTTCTCTTCAGCTTCTTCTAGCCTTTCCCTAATTCAGTCACAGGAGTCCCTGACTTCAGTCCATTGGTTGGGTGTAAGTATCTGCATCTGTCTCAGTCAGCTGGTTGTTGGATCTCTCCAAGGGCAGCCATGCTAGGCTCCTGTCTATAAGAACACTGTAATATCAGTAATAGTGTCAGGCCTTGGAACCTCCCCTTGAGATGGATTTCTATTTGGGCTGGTCACAGGACCTCCTCAGAGTTTATTAACTGTTATTTTTGTACTGACAACCTAAACATACACTTTTAATCTAAATGAAATGTCATTTTATAATTAACATATACAAGTAATTTAAGACTTAGAATATATTCAGCCCAGAAAGTTTTCTTTTTGCAGTCAATACTCCTACATTTGTTCTGCACACTTAATGGTTTGATTCTGCAAATGTGGGTTAGTTTTACAAGTTTGTAGTTCCTGAATAGTATTCATCAAATGTGATCTTATTTTGTGCACTCCCTTTAAATTAGGAAAAAAATTTTTTTGACACTCAAGTGTATTGTCACACGTGTTAGTTCCCTTTTCCTGGTTGTTGATGAATATTCTATTGGCTCGTTCATTAATGGGCTCATTGGTAGATAACATGCATCGTTACTGAACATTGACCTTATATTCCTTTGCCGTTCCCATCCCTTCTTACCCTGTGTTTTCCCCTTAGCTCCTGTGAAATAATCGATTTGCTTTGTTAATGTAAATTAGTTTGCATTTTAAGTAAATGAAACAAAGGCTAGTGGTTGATTTTTCTCAAGCTTCATCCTGTTTTATCCTGTTTAGTGTCCTATTATATGAATATAGCACGACTTGTTTACTCATTTATCTGTTGATGATCATGTGTGTTTTGCTTTTGGCTATTTATAAATACAGCTTTTGCTGGGTATGGTGGTGTACGCCTTCATTCCCAGCGTTCAGGAAGCACAGGCAGCTGTAAGGTTGAGACCAGCCTGGTCTACATGGTGAGTTCCAGGCCAGCCTGCTACAGAGTAAGACTCTGTCACCAAAAATGATGAAGATGACGAAAAAGGAAAAAAATTGATAGCCTCTAGGTTCACAGGTACACACACACACACACACGTAATGTGAACAGAGTTTTTTATTTCTCTTGAGAGAATTCTAACTGAGGCAAAAATCTTACAGTGTGCTCTCACAAGAGACATAGCATAGCTATAAGAACACTGGAAGATAGGTAGTACAAGCATAGAAAAGTGTAGTATAGTACATAGAAGGTAAAGGTATTTATGTGTTAGGAAGAGTATCTGTGTGAATATCTGTGCACATATGTGTGGGTACCCAGGGAAGAAGCCAGAAGAAGATATGGCTCCCTGTAGTTGAAGTTACATGCCTTATCCACCAGCTGAGGTGGATGCTAGGAACCAAAGTCTTCTGGAAGAGAAGCAAATGTTCTTAGCTGCTGAGCCATCTCTCTAGTCCAGATTCACTGGAGAGAGAGATGAAGATCTTGTTGCAAAGGTTCAGTCTGTCTAGGAAGTAAAACTGCATCAAGTTAGTAAAGTTTCAGAATATATAAAACAAAATATGTAAAATTCTGTAAAGAAAGAAGCTGTTTACAATCCAGATACAATGATATTCTTGAGTACTTCCCTAATATCCTGTAGGGAAAGATGGGGCGAGGTCGTTATCATTTAGTAGAATACTACACTGAATGCATATAGTGTGTTGTAGTAATTATTTAAAATGGCCTCTGGCCAAGCCGACTATCTAAGCTGCAGAGGTTCTGCCTAGCTCAGCCGCCATGTTCTGTGGCCAGAGGCCACAAGTGAGCTGCAGCTAGAAACGGTCAGCCAGAAACACCAGCCCTGCCACCCACAAGACGCCAGCGTGGGAGATGGCTCTGCCAATCTTCCATGCTGTCTCTGCAAGGCAGGGCATTGCCCAGACCATCCCACCATCCACATGAGCCCAGTAGGAAAATGAGACTCTAATGCTTAAATATTAATCAAAGGCTTTATGTATTTAGTAATGCTCAATAACAGTATGCCCTTAGAATTAGAGTTGTTTCCCAATTAGCTAACCTAAACATAAGTTGTTACCCATGGCTGCTCTCCATACCTGTGTGGTTCTCCATCCTCTTACATCTCTGCTCTCTAGCTCATCCTCTTTTTTTTCCTCTTCCTCTCCTTACTCCTCCCACCTTAGCTCCTCCTACAATAGTGCTTTTTTTTCATGCATACCTGGAAAATATTTAGCATAGAGGAAGACTTAAAATTATCAAAGTATTGAAATATTTATTCTATTTACTATGAAATAAATATTCTATTTATTGTCATAGTAGAGTTAAGATAGAAATCAGTAAGAAAAAAGTTTGTAAATTTTAAAATGTTGATACTGTGTTTTCATTTACATACTACTAAGTATAATTTAGTATAACTACCATTAAGTGTTACTTTATAATATCAGAGCTAAACATAAAAGCTGACAGTTTACTCTTGATCATAGAGCCAGCAGAAGTGCACGTGTCCAGTTACAAAGGACACAAAATGGTCAGCAGTGCAGCTTGTGTTGTATCCTCCAAAGTAGGAGCCATTCAGATGTGTCAGCAGAGTAGACAATTCCTGTTATATTGATTTAACTGAATTTTATGCAATAATGAAAATAAAATGAGCCGGGCGGTGGTGGTGCACGCCTTTAATCCCAGCACTTGGGAAGCAGAGGCAGGCGGAGAGTTCGAGAGTTTGAGGCCAGCCTGGTCTACAGAGTGAGTTCCAGGACAGCCAGGGCTACACAGAGAAACCCTGTCTCGGGGAAGAAAAAAAAAAAAAAAGAATTGGATTGGTGTTTCTTTAATCCCAGCTCTTGGGAGGCAAGAGACAGGAGGATGGTTGTTAGTTCCTGGCCAGCCTGATCTACATGGAGAGTTCCAGGCCACCCAGTGCTACAGAGTAAGACCCTGTCACTAAAATGATGACGATAATGAAGAAGAAGAAAAGAAAAATTGATGGCCTCTAGGTCACTAATATATAAATCTAAGTTGTGAACTTCATTCTCTTGAGTAGATTTCAACCAATAGAAGACAATAACAGTGACAGCAACAACAATAGCAATAATCAGAAAACCCAAAACGGCCTGGTTTACATAGAGAGTTCCAGGACAGTCAAAGCTACATAGAGAGACCCTGTCTAAAAGTAAACTTAACCAAAATGAGTTACTGATGAGTGCAAAAGATGAATGAATCTCGCTGGCATGCTGTTGAGTGAAAATAACCAAACGCAAAGTACATTTTGTCAGTTCCTTTATTACATAAAGCTTAACAAGCAAAGCAGTCTGGTGATGGCATGCAGAGAGCCGATGCCTGGGAGGCGAGGTCTGAAGGGCCCTCTTGGTGTTGGCGATGTTAAGCAGGTGGTGGTAGGACATGCAGCTGTACTAGTATCCCTTGTGCTTCAAGACAGAAGTGTTTGAAGTATTTATGTCCTTGCACACTCATACTGTGTGTGTGTGTGTAATTGTAGAAGTTGCTACATTGCTTGTATTGCCTTTGGAGTATCTATTCAAATATTTTATTTTTACTTCAGTAATCAATCTTACATGTCTTGTGTATAATATATGTAATTTAAGATTAAAAAAATACATGTATCTTCCTCTAACAGAGTATCAGGAGAACTTTAATTATTAATTAGTAAGAGAAGTGGTATTTCAACTCAACTTGGCATGCTATTAAACATTCATTAAAACCTATGTGAATTCTTCAGCAATATTTGAGAATACTTAGGAGACACTAGATGAGTGGAATGTGTTTGGAGCTTTGCTGAAGCAGGTCAGTCATGTATTGTGTAGCAGTATATTCATCAACAACAAACCAGGAATAGTAAGGTGTTTCCCAACACCTTTTGAATGTCAGTGTGTTCTCTGGTACTGGCATAATGATATAGTCACCTGTGAGGTACTTCTCAGGAGCCATCTCTGTCAGATGACACACAGCAGTATGGAGAATTAAAGTAGAGGAGAACATGAAAAGGAATATAATCTCATTGAAATAAAAAAAAGCTAATGAATTTTTATTCAGATTAAACAGAAAACTTTATTAAACAGAGAGTGTGTCAACTAAAAAACCATAAAATATCCCAGTCTTACCAAATGCCAAACCATTTGTAAATGACAGACATAAAGTTGGAATTTGGGACTCAGTTTTTGTTCTTTGTACTATACCAGAATACTACCTTCTCTTCTTTCATTCACTATATGCATAATTTGAAGTCCTTCAAAAACTTAGATGTGTTTTGGCAGTTTAACACACTCCAAAAGAAAACCTCAGTATGCCTTAGGTTCTTTCCTTTCCACATCAAACACTTTCCCCAAGTTCCTATGATAGGGCTAGAACCTCTGAAGCAGCAATGCTTACAAAGCCTGTGCCTCACTGATGTGATCTCTTTATCTTGTCATGTGTGTTTGTCTGCAAAGTTTAAATGGAGTAAGAGAAAGCAAGTGCTTTAAGTTCCCAACCAAATCAGTGCCACTGTATGAAAGACAATAGAAAGCCTTAAAGTACCAGGAAATTGTATCAAGTGTTTGTACAGTAATAGTAAAACTGAATTTCAATTTGTGCTTTTTTTTAATGGAAACTATAAATTACTTGTTTCAAGTAACAGTTCATTGATGTTTTAATAACAGGGGCTTAAAATCCCGTGTGTATATTTACCATGGACTGAATGTACAGAGCACAATAGAATTTGCTAGGGAATGGGGAAACATTGTAGGATTGCAGTCTGGGTTGAGCAGCTTTGAAGAAAGAGTCTTTGCTTGTATCTTTGCTAATAATCTTTGATAGTTTTAATTTACAACATAGCATATTTATGTAGAAGGTTCTTATTTAAAATGAGTCACTTAATTCCTGCTAGTCTTCATTAAATACTTTAAAGTAAACTATTACTAGATACAAAGTTTGTTTTGTTTTGCCCCTCTGTTAATTTTAGAAAATAACTTTTCTGTCTAAAAAGTTTATGTAACAAGCAAGTTAATTTCTACTGTGTTTTAATTGTGTGGGTTAATATTGCTGTATGTGTTTAGGGGGGACATTTTGTTCTAGAGTTAGTAATTATTGAAATCTTGTTTATTTCTTAAAGCAGTTTGGTGTGTGTCTGTTGTTCTAAATTCATTCTCAGTTTCATGTGCATGCCACTCAGTTAAGATGGTGAGGGCAGAGGGGTTAGTTCTGGGTTGGTAGTTCTGACTGGTTCTCAGAAATGTGATTGTCACTGTTCTTAAGACATAGACACAGCTGAGTTTGTTAGCATTTGTGAAACAAGTACTCTACTGTTATTTTTTCTAAAGAATTTTCAGCACCCTCCCTTTTTTAAATTTCAGGCTCTGCTGGTTCTTCATCAGTTAGATAGCATCGATTTATGGAATCCAGATGCTCCTGTAGAAACATTTTGGGAAATTAGGTATATGTACTTTGAAATTTAAATTTGGTTTAAAATTTTAATTTTGTTATTGTCTTTAAATATTAGCTTTATAATACTTAGTTCATTGTCATATTTATTGTTATAACTATCGATATTTTATGATTTTGTATTTAATTTGAATTGAAAATATTAGAATATTTTAACTGTCAAAGAAACTCTATCACATAAATGCAAAAAAAAAAAAAAGTTTTAAAATGGTGTTAAGTTTTATCACCTGGCTACAAGTTCTTCTACTTCATGTATTATCATTATCCTCTATGGTGTAGTTCTAAGTAGTTACAATTGTGTTTGTTCTTTTGAGACAGGGTCTAACTATGTAGCCTTGGCTAGCCTAGAACTTAAACTATGTAGACCAGACTGGCCTTAAAGTCATAGAAATCCACCTTTCTCTGCCTGTGGAGTGCTGAGTCTAAAGGTGTTTGCTATCATGCCTGTCTACAATTGTGTTTGTAATAGATTTTTTTTTCAGTTATAAGACTAAAAGTAACCTCGCTTTTAATTTTTAAACTAGGCACATAGCTCAGTAGTACAGTATATGATGTGCACTGAAAGGTTGAGGGAGCTATGATCTTTGTCAGTCTTCTGTATATACTGGTGCTTTTGGTGAATTAGTTCAAAACAGACATATATGTATAAGTAAGAAAATATGCACCGGGCGGTGGTGGCGCACGCCTTTAATCCCAGCACTTGGGAGGCAGAGGCAGGCGGATTTCTGAGTTCAAGAGTTCGAGGCCAGCCTGGTCTACTGAGTGAGTTCCAGGTCAGCCAGGGCTACACAGAGAAACCCTGTCTTGAAAAACAAAAAACAAAAAAAGAAAATATGTATAGGATTTCACTGTTATTTCTGAAGCTGAATAGATGGCTTTCTCTTAACGATCATGAGAGTACCACATTGGGAAGATATAAATCTATAAACCTAGGACTGCTATTATTTCATCTTAGACATAGGTATGTTAGGTCACGTGGAGACCGAGTTAAAACCTAAACTCTAATAATGACATAGTCATTGGAGACATATGTAATTAACTTTTAATTTAACACATCATAAAAGAAAACTTTTAAATGCATTTATTTAACACACATATATATATATATTACAACATATAATCAGAATTGTCAGTGAGATATTTTATATTTTTCTTTTCATGAAGTCTTCAAAATCTGTCGTGTGTCTTACTACACTACAAATGAAAGCACATTTCATTTTGGACAAGCTTCATTTAAAGTGCTCAAGTGGTTACGTGTGGGCAGCTTGTAGCTAAACAATAAACACAACTGTGTAGTATTATAGAATATAGAGAACGAGTTAGCAATCTTATTCTCTATAGGGTGGAAAATGGGCCAGGTTTCTTGGCTCACCTATTCTGTTGTCATTCTGCATTTTTACATTTGGAGCAAGAAAGCAGTTACAGATTGGGAATGAGGGAGTGTGGCTATGTTCCATTGAAACTTCCTTTATAGACATTAGGGGCATGGCTTTGTACTGCAAGCAGCAGTTTTTAGGCCCTGGCTCCAGACTACTCTTTCTTTGCAGTCTTTGCTGTATATGTGAGTTTATAATTTCTTTTTACCCCACTGCAAGAATAGAATTATTTTTAATTTGTTGTTATTAACATTTGGATAAAACCTGTGATGAACAAGTAAAACTAAACCTCTAAATGTATGTCTGTTATAAAATAATTAAAATAATGTCATTTTATGTAAAATTATATATATATATATATATATATATATATATATATATATATATATATAATATAAAACACACATATATGTTAGGTTCTTAATAACTCTGTAACAATGAATTTATGTTTCTGCAGTTCACAAATGCTTTTTTACATCTGCAAGAAATTAACTAGCCATCAAATGCTTAGTAGCACAGAAATTCTCAAGTGGTTACGGGAAATTCTGATCTGCAGAAATAAATTTCTTCTTAAAAATAAGGTAAGCACAGTGACATTCTTTTTTTTTTGTTTTTTTGTTTTTTGTTTTTTGTTTTTCGAGACAGGGTTTCTCTGTGTAGTCCTGGCTGTCCTGGAGCTCACTCTGTAGACCAGGCTGGCCTCGAACTCAGAAATCCGCCTGTCTCTGCCTCCCAAGTGCTGGGATTAAAGGTGTGCGCCACCACCGCCCGGCGCACAGTGACATTCTTAAATTGGAAATATCTGGATAGTAGGAAGATGTGTTAATTTTCATTCTGCTATGATAAACACCATAACCAAAAGCAACTTGGGTGAGTGTATTTGGCTTACATGTCTTGATGGCAATCCATCATTGGGGAAAGCCAAGACAGGAACTAAAGCATAGGCCATGGAGGAGCACTGCTTACTGGTTTGCTCTCTGTGGCTGCTCATTATACAGCCCAGGACCACTGGGTGACAACTGCCTACAGTGGACTGAGCAGCCGTCCCACATCAATCATTAATCAAAAATGTCCCACAGACTTGATAACAGACCAGCCTGAAGGAGGCATCTTTTTAATTAAGATTCCCTTTCTAAGATTACTCTAGCTTGTATCCAGGTGACAAAAAGCTAACCAGTGCAGGACAAATTAAAAAGTTTTGATTAGCAAGATTATATCCTACTTCAACTCATCCCTTAATGAAGTACTTATGAGAAAAGTACTAAAGAGAAAGAGAAGTACCGAAGGTATTATCTGGTAGTTTAACATTTAAATATTCTAGGCTTTGAGCTGATAAATCGAATGTTAATGAATTCTAGTTGACTGAATTAGGATTCTGGGTCAGGCCTATGAAAAGCAGAAGCTACTGTAATCACAGATGCCTCCAAAAGTGTTTTCTCTTTATTTTTATAGAATAAAAATGACTTGGCTTTCAGGACTAAGCTAGTCCAGGAAATAATCTTTCAAAAAGCTAAAGGGCAGAGGTTTTCAATCTAGGCTAAATTTGTATATCTCCCCTAAAGATTTTGTCTGTTAGCTGTGAATGGTGTCACATGTTTATAATTCCAGTACTGTTGAAGCTAGCCTGAGTATAAGACCAGCATGAACAGCATAGTAGATTCCAGGCAAGCCTGGACTACATACTGAGATGTTAGGATGATGTAGCTTAATAGTAGAGCACTCCAGTTCTGTAGGGTTAGTGATGATTTCATCTTTTGAAAAAAGATTAGGAATCTTCTTTTAATTGGAATAAAGTTTTTTGGTCCTGAACTGTTGAAACATATTGAAGTTCTAGGGAATAGGAAAGAACCTAACATTTCTCTTAACATGTAATTTTTATAATAAATTTCAAGGTTTGTATATTATGACATAGTTTGAAGAATACTTGATTTAATGAGTTTTTATCCAGGCCTAGAATTATAGCTATGAGAAACCTTACCAAGCATTTTGATACAATTTTGTTTAGAAGAAAGCTGATGGAGAGGTAAGGTTATTTGTATCTGGCTTATCTTGTCTGGCTTATCTTGTGTTTATGTCACAGAACTGAGTTTGTCCTGAAGATTTTAGACTTAAGAATTCTATGTGCTGGCCTTTGGCATACTATCTGACATGGTCAGTGTTAGTAATTTAATAGTGAATCAAAAGTACTTTGTCAAGGGCTGGAGAAATAACACTTCAGAGTAGTCATAAGAACTAGGATTCAGATTCCCAGGACACATGTAACAAGCCAGGTAGGTGTCTATGTGTGATATAATCTCAATTCTTAGAGGGTAGAAACTTGAGGATTCTTGGAGCTTGCCGGCTTCCAGCCTAGCTGAGAAATAATTCTCAAGTTCATGGACAGACCTTTGCTCAAAGGTATAGATGGAAAATGATAGAGGAGGTCACCTGACATCTATTACACGTGTGGATACACTGTCATATTTACACCAAAAATGAAAACATGGGATAACCATGTAATCCTACTACTAGGTACCTAGCGGGGGATGGGGTGGGGTCAAGTGCTGTAACTGCGGTGTATCCAGCATATAGCTTTATCTTAAAAGTTCTAATTATCCTGACAAGGCAAAACTGAAATCTATAGATTTATAAAGTGTTACAATTTTCTTGTAGTAGATTTTATTTCACTAATCATTTATATCGTACTTGGTTTGGAGGGTAGACAACTGAGAGGTGTTTGAAAGAAAGACAGTGCACAAACCTTATTTACCATAATGGGTTAATGAATGTTTTTAAAGGTAAAGCTTTTGAGTTGAGAGGAAGGTTTTCCAGGGCTGCCTTAAATAGAAAATCAGTTCACACTAAGTACTCTCTCAGTGGCATCGCTTCAGGAGAATTTGCTTCTTTTTAGCAGGCAGATAGAAGTTCCTGTCATTCTCTCTACCTTTATGGAGTAGGATGTGATGTGCCTGCTAGCGGAAGTACTACTCAGATGTCAGTTGATCATGATGAGTTCCTACGGACCTGTACTCCTGGAGCATCTCTGCGGAGAGGAAAAGGGAATTCTTCCATGGTAGGTAATGTCCTTTGTAACTCTCCTGCGTCATCATCTCTGCTCTATTTTTCTGAGTGGATGTTGGTAAATTTCAATTAAATGATTTAGTACATTAGTTATAAACTGCTCAGAATTTAGTTGTATTGCTGAGCACTGTGGAACCCTGGGCAAATTCTTCACAACTCTGTGCCTCAGTTTCTCAGATTTCAAGTGGTGATAACAGGACATGGTAGAATACACCTATAATCTCAGTGTTGCAGAAGCTAAGGCAAGAAGGATCACAAGTTAGATTTTTTGTCTTGTTTTTTTAAAGGCAGGATATCACTGTGTAGCTCTGGCTATCCTGTAACTTCCTGTACACAAGGCTGGCCTCAAATTGAGAAATCTGCCTGTACCACCACGTCCAGCCTTTTAAGTGTTTCCCCCCCCCTTTTTTAATGTGTATGAGTGTTTTGCCTATCTGTATATCTATGCACTCATGTATGCCTGGTGTCCACAGAGGCCGAAAGAGGGCTTCTGATCCTGTGGAACTGGAGTCACACATGGTTGTGAGCTGCCTTGTGAGTGCTGGGAAGCAAACCCAGGTCCTCTGGAAGGGCAGGCGTTGCTCTTAGTGGCCTTAACTGTTGGTTTTTATCTCTCTGTTCCAGAGGGGTCAAGTTTGAAGGTAGGTTTACATAGTAAGATTGTCTTCCACAAAATGAATAGCAGAAAACAATTAATAATAATGGTTAATAAAAAATAAACCAGTATAGTATTGTTGCTCCAGAGTTTGAGGATTCAAGTAGATAAAATGTAAATAGTGCATGCTTATTTGATACTATGACTGACAGCTATAATCATTCTGATGTGAAAAAGTTTATTCATGTATACAAGATGAATTAAAGGAGGTTCAAATTGATTAAAATTAAAACAGTATTTATTTTGCTAAATTTTTGGATAAGTGTTGCTAAGATGTTATTTCTTTCTGCTTATATTTTTATTTATTTATGTATACATGTAGGGGTGAGACTTAGAACTCCATCTGGCATGTTTCTGGGGAGCCACCATGTTCCCCCTGCTCCTCAACTCTGACCGGGGCTCCGGCTAGCTAGATATGCAGGCCCTGGCACCCACAAGACGCTAGCGTGGGGGATGGCTCTGCCAGGCTGCATCCACAAAGCTCGGCTGAGACCCAGACAATATCTGCCATCCTCACAGTACCGGTAGAAACGAGACTCTTAAAGCTTAGTGATTATCTAAAGGATTTATATTTAGAAATGGTCAATCAACAAGATGCCCACACAATTAGGGTTGTTATCCAGTATCTAACCTTTTGATAGAAGTTGTTCCAAGGACAATTTTTGACCCATTTGTGGTTCTCCATGGCTGATAGCCTCCTTTTTTTCCTCCCCTTCCTCTATTCCTCCCCTCCCCTTCCTCTCCTTCTCTCGCAACTCCACCTTCTCTTCTACTGCCTAATAATCGAACTTCACTGTGAATACATTGTAGCAGAAAAAGTATCCTGCTACATATACATACGTGTGTGTGTGTGTGTGTGTGTGTGTGTGTGTGTGTGTGTGTGTATTGGCACAGTTTTGCTTTGTAGCACAGGCTAGCCTTGAATTTGCTGTAATCCTCCTGCTTCACCCTTGCAGGTACTGTAATTATGGGCAGTCATGCTTAGCAAGGTTTACATTTGTGGACTTGGTCCCATATATGCCAAGCTGTCTTTAGTCCTCTTGCAATTCCACACAAGTGCCGAGATTATAGATTTGTATTGCTATGCCTAGCAGGACATTTATTTCTGTATGTAAATGTCTTTAAAATATAAATCATGGACAGGCGGTGGTGGCGCACGCCTTTAATCCCAGCACTTGGGAGGCAGAGGCAGGCGGATTTCTGAGTTCGAGGCCAGCCTGGTCTACAGAGTGAGTTCTAGGACAGCCAGGGCTACACAGAGAAACCCTGTCTCGAAAAAAATTAAATAAATAAAAATAAAATAGAATATAAATCATAATATGAGCAGAATTATGAAATCATTATGGAAGATTTTGTCTTTCAGATAGAGCCTTGTTATGCTTAGGCTTTACTGTAGCGTAATTGAGGCAGAAACCTCACTGAGCCCTGTAGCAGCTGCAGTGTGTGTGCTTTGCTTGTGTCCTTGGCATTTACTTTATAAGTGTTTCTTCTTGTCTCTGTGCCACAGTGTTAGTTTGTGTGTCATTGTTTCAGTCAGTGCTTCTGTGTATTTGTTTCTTCCCTCTAGGAAGTAGTGCTCACAGTTGCTTCCTCTCCCTTTATCATTATGGTTGACCCACAAGTGGATCAGTTTTACTGTGGTGGACTCACTGTTGTGATGTCCTAATTGTATATTTGTTACAGACTGTCTGCATTTCTAGAATCTAGGATAATATCTATTACAATTGAAATGCGGTACCATTATATTAACCATATATTGGTTCACGTTATCTGATTTAGAGTAAGTTACATCAGAAAAAGATCTTATTAAAAAGGTAAATTATTATTTTGTGTACTGTGGTAGATGGTACATTGTTGAGTTTGTAAATAAAATCACTTAAGTTGCAGATACATTTCTCCTTCCTCCCAGGATAGCACAGCAGGATGCAGTGGAACCCCACCTATATGCCGACAAGCCCAGACCAAGCTAGAAGTGGCCTTGTACATGTTTCTGTGGAGTCCTGACACTGAAGCTGTTCTGGTTGCTATGTCCTGTTTCCGCCACCTCTGTGAAGAAGCGGATATCCGGTGTGGGGTGGATGAAGTGTCTGTGCACAACTTCTTACCCAACTATAACACTTTCATGGAATTTGCCTCAGTCAGCAATATTATGTCAACAGGTAAATGTGCCTTTTTTTATTTCTCTCTCTCTCTCTCTCTCTCTCTCTCTCTCTCTCTCTCTCTCTCTCTCTCTCTCTCTCTCTCTCTCTTTTTTTTTTTTTTCCGAGACAGGGTTTCTCTGTGTAGCTCTGGCTGTCCTGGAACTCACTCTGTAGAGCAGGCTGGCCTCGAACTGAGAAATCCGCTTGCCTCTGCCTCCCAAGTGCTGGGATTAAAGGCGTGCGCCACCACCGCCCGGCTTATTTTTTCTCTTACTTTCTTTTTAACCATGCTACTTTGACATCTAGTTATTTTTACAGTGGAGTATATTTAAATAACAGTTTGAAAGTTTTTGGGGCTAATTAAAACCATTTACTTGAAATCCTTTTCTGAACAAGGAGGATGAAATTGAAATTCAGTGACATTTGAAATAGAATTGTTACTGAATTTTTTAATATACAAACTTACTAATAACTGACACTGGTAAGTTGCTGTTAGTTATAGATGATAGAAATTACTCTGCTTGAATTGTAAATGGGGAGATTTTAAACACCTAGGCATATATTTTCATAAACATGGATGGGGAGATGGCTGTTTTATGTTCTAGATCTTTTAGAGTTAGGAATCAATAAGTAATCTTGCAGAGGTTGGTGAGACCACATACTCACCTCAGTCGTCAGAATCGTTTGTTCCATTCCTTCACTCTGCTCTGTGTGGGGGTGGGCTAGGAAACTTAGCAAGTTCCTAGTTGTGAAGATGGCTCTAAGAACTGACTGGGTTTGCTTGTTGTCTGTGCTTAGGAAGAGCGGCACTTCAGAAAAGAGTGATGGCCCTGCTAAGGCGCATTGAGCACCCTACTGCAGGAAACACTGAGGTATGGCCTCAGCAGCTGCAGCACCTCCCCCCTCCCCATGTTACAAGCCTCCTGTTAGCTATGTGATCAGATCAACTTCAGAAGCAAATCTGAGCTATGTGCATATTACAAGTAGGATATTCTCAGAACCTGCATTACGTGTTGACTTTGAGTTCACCCCTAAAGTTGCTCCCTAGTGATAATTGACTTCATTTTAGGCCTGGGAAGATACACATGCAAAGTGGGAACAGGCTACAAAGCTAATCCTTAACTACCCAAAAGCCAAAATGGAAGATGGCCAGGTGAGTTTTTTCAGTGGATTCTTGTGTATTAATGGATTTGTTGTTTCACTTAAGTAATCCTTTATGAGTTACGAAGAGTAGGATACTATATAGAGTTGTTATAAGACTGCTTGTGGTTGGTTCATCTAGGTCTGCACTGCCTAATCTTGTAGATATTAGCCATATGTATCTCTTAGAATGTAACTTTTAACTTGTTTAATTAAACAAGTTTTACAGTAGTCAAGGTTCAGTATTTACTTACTCTGTTGGATAGTAGAGATGTAAAAGGTTACATCACACAGAAATACTAATCAGCTCTGCTAGAAACCACTTAACTGAGAGCCCAGTTACTCTTTGTTGTTCTTTGTCCCTTCATCCAAGTATTCAAAGAACTTTTAGAAAAGATCTAATAGCTGTAGATAGAGAAAAAGAATATTTCTGACAATTCTCATGTTGTATGTTTTCTTTGAGACAAGATCTGATTATTTATCTTTGCTGGCCTAGAACTTAATATATAAAACAGTATCTTTGCTGTCCTTGAGCTTGCAGTGATCCTCCTGCCTTACTTAACTTTCCAAATGCTGGAGTTACAGATGTGTGCCTCCCGTCTGGCTCATTATGCTGTATTGTTAGATACTCTAAAGATCTGGTGAGCAGACAATTGAGCCCATTTTAAGGTTAAGTGCAATTTTAAACTTTGGACATTTTATTTAACTATTATCATCAAGTGAATCATTTTATTCAGCAACTACCACCAATTATCTATTACCCCAGATATTAATAATTAATTAGTTTGTGTATAACTAATTTATATCACCCATACTGCTCTCATTATCGGGTCTTTGAGACAAACTGTTTATCCTACCATTGCTGTTATGGTCACTTAGAACAAGTAGAAGTTGTTTAGGGGAAATAATACAGCCTTAGATCACGAAAGTTTTTCTTTTGCAGGTGAGAGTGTGGGTGTTGACTGTTTCAATCCACATAGAATTCATATACTGTAGAGTTATCTTTCATAAGGTGGCCAACCTAGTGATTGTTCTTAGTATAGCCACAGAATTCTATAACTGCCAGTTTATACACAATCAATTTTAGTACATTTTCATTCTTTCACAGAATGCCCCCTCCCACCAAACCTGTTCCCAGTTAGCTGTTTTTAGCTCTAACTTGCTGTTTTTCCTGTCTTTCTGTCTCCACTCCTCCAGCCTTGTGTAGCTACTAATCTATGTTCTATTTTTACAAAATTACCTTCTCTGAACATGTTGTCCAAATGGAATCATAGATGATATGGGCCTTTATGACTAGGTTTTTTTCTCCTTTAAGAGTCATCAGTGGGGCTGGAGAGATGGCTCAGTGGTTAAGAGCACTGACTGCACTTCCAGAGGTCCTGAGTTCAAATCCCAGCAACCACATGGTGGCTCACAACCATCTGTAATGAGATCTGATGCTCTCTTCTGGTGTGTCTGAAGACAGCTACAGTGTATTCATATATAATAAATAAATAAATCTTAAAAAAAAAAAAGAGTCATCAGTACACATCAGAGGTTTTTAAAAAGAAATTTGACACTTCAGGTTGATTTTATTAGTCTTGCTATGACAAAAATGTGTTAAGTGGCTCTCTAATAATGTGTATGGTAGGGATTGGAGAGATGGCTCAGTGGTTAAGAGCACTGGTTGCTCTTCCAGAGGACCTGGGTTTGAGTTCCAGCACCCACATGATAGATTAGAATGGCTTGTAACATTAATTCAGGAAATCTAGCATTCTCCTTTATCTTTTTAGGCATGTACATGGTACACAGATATACATGCAGGCAGAACATTTATATACCTAAAACTGAAATAAAAAATTAATGTATATGGTAGTTTCAAGATTTTTTTTTTAAATATAAAATGTCCTTTTCCTCCTGGTAGAAATAGATAAGAGTAATTTGTAAGATTTTATTCAATCTATGTTGAATTCATGCTTTTCACAAAAATGTTGTGTTTAGGCTGCAGACAGTCTTCATAAGACCATTGTTAAAAGACGGATGTCCCATGTCAGTGGAGGAGGATCCATAGACTTGTCTGACACAGACTCCCTGCAGGAATGGATCAACATGACTGGCTTCCTTTGTGCCCTTGGTGGAGTGTGCCTGCAACAGAGAAGCAGCTCTGGCCTAGTGACATACAGCCCACCTATGGGCCCTGTCAGTGAACGCAAAGGGTCTATGATTTCTGTAATGTCTTCTGAGGGGAATGTTGATTCACCTGTCAGCAGATTTATGGACCGGCTTCTGTCCTTAATGGTGTGTAACCATGAGAAAGTGGGGCTTCAGATACGGACCAATGTTAAGGACCTGGTGGGTCTGGAGTTGAGTCCTGCTCTGTATCCAATGTTGTTTAACAAACTGAAGAATACCATCAGCAAGTTTTTTGACTCTCAAGGACAGGTGAAGTCTTCTCCACTTTGTTTTTTACCCTTCTTTATGAATATAATAATAGTTTGAAAAAAAATCAAGACTGTTTGTCCCAAGTTATTAAAATTATATACCAACATGATAATTCACTTACAATTTTAAAAACTTTCATAATTACAGAAAAAATCTTATATAATCTAGGGATCAACCTGCTTCTAAAGAACTCAGGCCCGTGGGTATGCCTGGAGTTATGAATCTTGGATTTGTGCATTAGTACCTTTGTGTATCTATGTTTGTTTATTTGCCTGTGGTGTGCCTGTATGTAATGGTTATGTCAGTTTCATTATCCTGGTGATGTTTTCTGTGCATTGATGTAATATCACTAATGGACTTTGTTTTTTGTTTTTGTTTTGTTTTTGTGTTTGTAGGTATTATTAACTGACAGCAATACTCAGTTTGTAGAGCAAACCATAGCCATAATGAAAAACCTACTGGATAATCATACTGAAGGCAGCTCTGAGCATCTGGGACAAGCAAGCATTGAGACAATGATGCTAAATCTGGTCAGGTAAGCATTTTGCTCCTGAATCACAGCAGAGTCTTAGTTTACGAGACAAGACCTCTTATACACCAGTAATAGGTATGATGAAATAATTTGTCTTTTTTTTTTTTACTACACACCCAGTGTGAACTCTGGCAATAAGATAATGAAAAGTTGTATATGTTCCTACCTAAGCAAGATTTAAATATTGTTCATATCTAAAGTTACATTTACTTAATTTTACTTAAATTTAGAATACCTTACCTTTTGTCTATATCTGATCATTTTTATTCTATATTCAATTAGATACGTTCGTGTTCTTGGGAATATGGTCCACGCAATACAAATAAAAACAAAATTGTGTCAGTTAGTTGAAGTCATGATGGCAAGAAGAGACGACCTCTCATTTTGTCAAGAAATGAAATTTAGGTGAGTCCTCAGAAGAGCAAAGCAGGGTCTTATAAGTATTAAGCAAAATGTAGAAAAGTAGCAGGGCTTGGTTGTATGGGGAGGGGAGGTAGGTGCAGAATGTTGTGCATATTTGTTTTTACTAATTGTCTTAACCAATTTTCTAAAAGCCCTGTGCCCATGGGCATCTGTTTTTCTGTTTTGTTTTCTGTCTGTCTTTTTAAAATTTCTCCCCTTTCCTGAAACTAATTAATTCATAGGAACTGAAAGTTTCTGTTTCCACATTGCAAAGTGCCAGTGCAAAGAACCAGCATCCGAATTGTATCTCCTTGTGCCCTTCTGACTTTATTTCATTACCCCTAATAGTGGTATCTGTTCTATACAGTCACACTAGATTCATCCACTGTTTGCCCTATTAGAGCAAAGTTTTGGTGTATCGGTATACACTTACAGTTCCAGCAGTCAGAAAGCTAAGGCAGAAGTTCAGGGCCAACCTGAGCTATACAACTATTCAATAAAACTTTTTCTAAATAATCAAACAGTAAGCTGTGTGTTAAAAATGTGTTTGCTCTTTTCCCTTTTGTCATTCTGTAGGAATAAGATGGTAGAATACCTAACAGACTGGGTTATGGGAACATCAAACCAAGCAGCAGATGATGATGTAAAATGCCTTACAAGGTAAATTAAAACAGAACAAGAATGGAGAGACGGGTGGGGGAAGAAGGCGGAGGAGTGTTTTGTTTTGTTTTTTAAAGTTTATCATGTTTTACTTTACTCATAAAAACCATACAGAGATAGGTGTATTAAGTTGATTTGTAGGTGGTAAGATTTTGCATTTGAAGTATTTAAAGTTCCTTTTTTTTCTTTTAATTTTAATGGAAGGACTTTTAGTTGAAATGTGACATAGGCTTAGGAAAGTGGTATTAGCTTAGGAAGTGTAGTTAACGGTTATTTTGAAAGAAGATAGATAAAGCATCAGGTTGTATTACTTTAGATAAAAACATTGAGGAACATAATTATGGTGAGTCTTTCTAAGGCATAATTGCTTAGGTGCTTTAATGACAGATAATTGATACATAGCAGAAATGGTAACTGTGATTGGATGATAACTTCATCCATTTTTCTGGCCAGCTATAACTTGATAATATATACTATTTGTTGGCTGGTTGATTAATTGAGTTTCTTCTATCATCATCATCATCATCATCATCAGTTTATCCATTTGGCCACTTATGTATTGATTTATTGATTGATTGATGGTTTTTCAAGACATGGTTTCTCTGTGTAGCCCTGGCCGTCTTGGAACATATTCTATAGACCAGGCTGGCCTCAAGCTCAGTGACCCACCTGTTTCTCTGCCTCCAGAGTGCTGGGGTTAAAGGCGTGCTTGTCGAGGTTTTTCATCTTTATATTGTGATGTTGGAGCTTGAACCCAAGACTTGTAGATTCTAAATTTGACTACATTCTCAGCCCCATAATTTTGATTTAATATAGATATTATGCTAAAGATTACTTATCTGTAAGTTTCCCCACCAGTTAGCAGTTTTTGAGTATGTGTTTTAAGCTTGATGTATTTACTGATATTAATTAGGTTGTGTTTATAGTTTAGTTAATGAAGTAGAGAGCTCCTTAAGTTCATGTCTAAAAGGTTCATAGTTTCTAAATTACTTTTCTTTAGAGATTTGGACCAAGCAAGCATGGAAGCAGTAGTTTCACTCCTCGCTGGTCTTCCACTGCAGCCTGAAGAAGGAGACGGGGTGGAGCTGATGGAGGCCAAATCACAGTTATTCCTTAAGTAAATGTCAGCCACTGAAAACCAAAGCAAAATGCAAATACAGCTTCCTTCCCCCACAGGAATGTAGCCAAAGTAGCTAATTATTGTTTTTAAAAGTAGACCTAATTACTTCTAATTCCATTGGATGCTTTCGGGAAAATAATGTATCCACTTGTAAAAAGCTGGAACCAAGATAGAAAAATAATTTGTGTAGTATTTTTAAAGAAAACAGTGTGGTAATTGAAATTTTCCTTGTATTGTATCTAGATTGCTTCATTAAGTCATTTAAAATGACAGTGTCTAAACTATTTGGACCATGAGTTTTATAGCTAAATATTAAAACTGACTTTTGCCAGCAAACATGGTACATCTGTGCTTATGTCATGAAATAAATACTGTACTTTGTCAGGATAAAATAATACTACCAGCAACTCAGTAATGAGCCACATGGACTTCTTACCCCAGCATTATAAAAGCAAATGCCCACAGTCCCGCTGTTCCAGTGTCACACAGAATTACTCAGAATGGATGGTTAGCTTTCTGGTTAGTGTGGCCTTCACTGTGTAAAGGTTAATCTCTGTATTTTTCAGGTACTTCACATTATTTATGAACCTTTTGAATGACTGTAGTGAAGTTGAAGATGAAAATGCACAAACAGGTGGCAGGAAACGTGGCATGTCTCGGAGACTGGCATCTCTGAGGCACTGTACAGTGCTTGCAATGTCAAACTTACTCAATGCTAATGTGGACAGTGGACTCATGCACTCCATAGGTGAGATCAAATGAAAGCTACATAAAAAAACTGGCCCAGCATAGTACCCATTAACCAGGAGAAAGGAACAAGATTGCTGCGTTCACGGTCAGCCAAGGCTACAAGTGACCCTGTCTCTAAACAGACAAGCAAGCCAGCAAGCAAGCAAGCAAACAGAACCAAAACTGAAATATAAAACCTAGAGAGCTGGGTGGGAAAGATGGCTCAGTGGTTACAGCACTGGTTATTCTTCAACGGGACCTAGGTTTAATTCCCAGCATTCACATAGTGGCTCATAATTATTTGTAACTCTATTTAAGGAGACATGGCCTCTGTGGTAACCAGGCATTCATGTGATTGATACCCAGGCATAATGCATGCAAAACACTCATATACATAAAACATAAAAATGTAGAGTTGATATAACATGTAAGATGAAGCTGTATTAGTCAGGCTGTGGGAGTAAATTTGGATCTGTCTGTCCTCGTCAGGCTTAGGGTATCACAAGGATCTACAGACAAGAGCTACATTCATGGAAGTTCTCACCAAAATCCTTCAACAAGGAACAGAATTCGATACACTTGCTGAAACGGTGTTGGCAGATCGATTTGAGAGACTCGTGGAACTGGTCACCATGATGGGAGACCAGGGAGAACTCCCTATAGCTATGGCTCTGGCCAATGTGGTCCCTTGTTCTCAGTGGGTAAGTTCATTGAGAAAGTAGGGAAGTAGAATGCCTGACATACAGCTAGTGCTTCAAAATAAGTCTGTTCATAAATGTTCATTAAGTGAATTGACAGGGAAGACTTACATAATGGAGAGCCAAGACTGTAGCTTATCGGTGTATAATGTTTTCTCCTAGGACCAGAAAATCCATCATGATTGTGCTTGCCTGTAATCTCAGCTCTTGGAAAGTGGGAATGGGAGGTTCAGAAGTTCAAGATCCTCCTTGGTTAGATAGTGAGTTTCAGGCCAGTCTGAGCACTATAAGACTGTCTCAAAAAATAGTAGTTGACCAACTTGAGTCATTAAACGTTTTTTCTTAATGTGTTTTGTTTCTAACTGTAGAGACAAAACTCTGTAGAGATACCCTTGACTAGTTCTTTTTTTTCCAACCCAGTGAAAAAAGTTCACATAGTCACCAATGAGAAGAAAATGTAAAACAATGTTGTCTCTTGTCTTTACATATTAGATAAATTAGTGAGCCTAACTTTAGTTGTAAGTAATGCTACATCTATAATCTGTGATTTGTGCTTGATAACTATCTCTGCCTTACATAATTTAATTTTTACTTGAAGTATTACATTATCATTGGCATTTGAAATTTGCATTTGAAGGCATGCTGGATGTGCTGGCACACACTTGTAATCCTAGCATTTGGCAAATGGAGGCAAGAGAATCAAGACTCAAAGGTCATTCTTGGCTACATAGCAAGTTCAAGGCCATCTTGGGCTATATAAAGACTGTGTCTCAAAACAAAATGGACTGATAAAATACCATAGACATGTATGGCTATTTGTCTTTCTAAATTTGTGTTCTGGGAATTGATGCCAGGGCCTATACATGTTAGGCAAAAGCTTTATCACTGATCTGCACCCTCTGCCCATAAAACTACAGGATTCTTAATATGTTTGAAAACTTTGAGCAAGCTTTTGTTCATTTCAATTTTAAAAAACCACATGGATCCCCGTATTGTTGTCTATGTCTTTAATTCCAGCATTGGGGAGGCAAAGGCAGGCAGATCTCTGTGAGTTCAAAGTTAGCCTGGTCATGGCAGGTTCTAGGCCAGCTATAGCTACTCAGTGAGTTCCTGTTTTTTTCCTTCCTCCTTATTATGGTTTATTTTACAAGAAAATAGAAAGAAAAGACTTTAGTAAGAGTAGCTTCTAATTTCTAAGATAATCTTAGTTTTTGCTTAAAAGCTGTAGTGGGAGGGTAAGGACTGGAATCATGGTTCAGGAGTCTTCCAGAAGGTGAGGGTTGGATTCCTAGCTCACATGGTCACTTCACAACCACTTGTACCTTAAGTCTTAAGGATTGGGTGCTCTCTCTGACCTCCCTAGGCAAAACTACCATTTATATAAAATTAACAACAAAAATCAAAGTAACCTACCTGTAGCAGAGGCTGGAAAGATAGTTTGGTGGTTAAGAGTGCTTGCTGCTCTATAAAAGAATTGGAGTTCAGATCCCGGCATTCATATCGGACAGCTATAGACACATGCTGACTAGCACCAAGAGATCTGTCTGTGCGGATACCAACACACACGTATACTCATGTGCACATACCTTGAAAATACACATTTAAAAATATCTACAACTTTAAAGTAGAGTCTGTGAGATCATGGTTTTTATATCTAAAAATAAAGCTTTCATTCTTTGCCCTATAATCCTGTACTTCATCTGGGCCCTGCCTTATCTGTCTTCAGCTAATGCTGAGGCTCTTCTGTGCAATCACCTCAAATGTGATGACTGTTTCTGCTGCTTTCTAAAATACTTCTATGCTTGTTTCGATTTGATTCAATTTGGTATTAGTAAAATTATTTAACATGAGCTCTATCCTCTTATCAGTTTTGTTTGTTTTATGACAAGGGATGGTCTCACCTTGTAGGCTCTGGCTGGCCTGAAACTAACTGTGTAGAGAGGATGGTTTCAAACTAGAGATCTTTCTGCCTCTCTTTTCCAAATGTTGGGACACAGGCATGCATCTCCACAGCCAACTTATTTATAATTGTATTTTTATGCCCATTTATTAGCAACATTCCTAAATTATTTTTCTTCAAACCTAAAATTTTTTCACACATCTTCAAATGTATCATCAGTAAATATTATGAACTCTCTTTAGCATTTAACTGTAATTAAAAGTCATTTAGTAGTTTTCTTAATGAAGAGTGAAGGTCTGGTGATGTAGCCTAGTGGTAGAGCTGTGGTCTAGCACGCATGAGACCCTATTCTTGATCCCTCCTAACACAAGAAAACAAATGTTGATGTAAGTCTGTGAAGCTTTGACAAGTATTTCTAAGCTTTATATTAAGTGGCTTAAAATACCTTTTTCTTTTTATATTTTCTTTTTTTTGTTTTTTGTTTGTTTGTTTGTTTGTTTGTTTTGAAACAAGGTTTGTGTGTGTGTGTGTGTGTGTGTGTGTGTGTGTGTGTGTGTGTGTGTAATAGCCCTAGCTGTCCTGGACTTGCTTTGTAGACCGGGTTGGCTTAGAACTCAAAGAGATATACTGCCTCTGCCTCCTGAGTACTGGGATTAAAAGCATACACTACTATTCCTGGGCTTGACCTAAAATGCTTTCTATGTATTTACTTCTTTGGAGATAAAATCTCTGATGTGGCCTGAGTAGCCTAGAATTCATTGTGCAGAACCAGGATATATCCTCAAATGCACAAAATTCCTCTGTCTCCTGTTGCAAGGATTAAAGGTATCCAACATCACACCTGGCCTCAATTACTTAAAATTCTTTTTGAAATTTTATTTGTTTTAAATCATGTGTGTGTGTGTTTGTGTGTGTGTGTGTGTGTATTTTGCCTGCATGTATGTTTGTACATACACCATGTGTATAAAATGCCCAAAGGGGCCAGCAATGGCTGTTAGATGCCCTGAAATTGGAGTAAAAATGGTTCTATATGCATGTGGGTATGGGGAATTGAACCTGGGTCCTCTCAGAGAGCAGCCAGTGCTCTTAACTGCTATTCCAATCCCCAAAATTACTTTTCTTCTTTGACAGTTTCACACATGTAAACAATGTCTCTTAATCATATGTACCAGTGGTTCTCAACCTTCCTAATGCTGTGACCCTTTAATATAGTTCCTCATGTTGTGCTGACCCCCAACCATAAAATCATTTTCATTGCTACTTCATAACTGTAATTTTCCTATTGTTATGAATAGTAATGTAAATATCTAATATATATGATATCTGATATGTACCCCCTATGAAAGGGTCATATGATCCTCAAAGGGGTCTCAACCCATGGGTTTTAAAAAAAGATCTCACTATGGCTTGGAACATTTTAAAAGAAAAACAAAACAAACAAACAAAAAACATAGGACCAACTGTATTTGCAGAGCTGTTGAGGAATCATGGATACCTACTAACAATGTGGTGGGTCTTTTTTTTCTCCCGTGTAACTCTTATATAACTCAACTTGGCCTCAAATTTATGTTTTTCTGCCTCTACTTCCTGGGTACTGTGATTACAAGTGTGTACTAACATTTTTTCTAATTAAATTATTTAAAAATTTAATTGATTATGTAAATACATGTTTTAAAATTTGGTTGTTTAGAATTTTCCGGGTGTAGGAGAAAGGATGATAGGAGGAAGACATTTACTGTGGGGCCGAAAAGCAGCAGCTGCGCTCTCTCTCTTTACTGCTGTGCTGGAATTGAAGCAGATACCTTTCTGTGCTAGCCAGGTCCTCACCCCACTCCAATCCCCCAAGCTGGAGCCCAATCCCAACAGCTTTCAATGTATCCCTAAATTCTTGTCTTTTTTACTTAACTTATAATGGAAGGCAGAGTTTTTATATTGTGTCAAAGATGTATTATGTAACTACCGGGAATAAAGCCTTTGGCTTCCGGGGTGTTTGTAGTTTGGATTATTCAATTGTTCCCCTTACTGCAGTGCCTTGTTCTTACAATCTTGGGACCAGGCCAGGCTGAGGATAGGGCTCTTGAGCAGAATCCCCTTTATTACTGTTTGAAGGTTGAGGGCTCTTTCTTTATAGCTACTGATATTTTCTCTGTCTTCTCTCAATGTTGTTTTAACAGTGAATTATAGTTTTATTAATTGTGTAAAACAAAACAAAAAAACCACAAAGCTTTTGTAAAGAATGAAAGGGTTGTTATACAAATAATAGAAAAGTTAGCCTCAGTCATAATTCTAGTTGTACGTAACTCTGACTGAAGTTTGGGTTTTAACTATCTAGCTGACCCCCTTCCATTCTGATTTTTATATAATCAGAAAATGTTTGCATTTTTGTTGTTTTTTTGGCCTTGGTCATATTGTATTTAATCATTTCTAAGAAAACAGTCTGTTCAAAAATAAACTCTTATTTCATGATGTAATTTAGCCAGATCCTGATGTCTTTCTATCTTCTGGTAAAGCGTTAAATCTCTCATCTTTCACTAGTTAATTTTTAGCATTAACAGCTATTAGAAACAGGGTTTAAAAGTCATCTATAATAGCCATAGGTAAATCTTAGGAATAATAAGTTATTGTTTACCTTAATTAACAGGTGATTGTGAGCTTTAGCTCTGCCTTTTTTCTAACTTTTTACAAATTTTTAAATCTACCTAAGAAAAAAGTAAAATTGTTCACAGAAACACAACTGTGCTTTGTTACTAGGATGAGCTGGCTCGTGTTCTGGTCACTCTGTTTGATTCCCGGCATTTACTCTACCAGCTGCTCTGGAACATGTTTTCTAAGGAGGTAGAATTGGCAGACTCCATGCAGACTCTTTTTCGAGGCAACAGCTTGGCCAGTAAGATAATGACATTCTGCTTCAAGGTATGTGTCATTCACTTTGTGTGCACGGGTGCACTAGGTTTATCAAGAAGACATTATTTACAGAATGTGTTCGGTTGGTTATCTTTTAAATGCAGGATGTATAGATATGTGCCTAATTGTGTGTTTCTTTAGGTGTATGGTGCTACTTACCTACAAAAGCTCTTGGACCCTTTATTACGAGTCATTATCACATCTTCGGATTGGCAACATGTTAGCTTTGAAGTGGATCCTACCAGGTTTGTCATCTTGTCACAGTTGCTTTCTCACTCCTCCTCAGTACTGCTCGAGGCCACCCTCATCTCACGTTCCTGTCCTTGGTTTTCTTTGTTTTTCATAAAGACAATAGGTCACTTGTGTAGCCCAGCCTGTCCTTGAACCTGTAGTCTTCCTGACTCAGCTCACACTACTGAGATTATAGCACTTCTCTTAACTCTTAAAAGGTTTGTAGTTTTTACACGGAAGGTTATATACAAACACATTTTTCCTTAAAGAATAAAAACATTAATAGAGATCATTAAAGGTATCACCTATGGATACTGTTCTAGTTTAGTCTGTCCTTTTCCCATTCTTTTGTATAAACATATATGTAATTTCAGAAGATGTATATTATAATGTGACTGCTTCATTTTAAAAGGTAACACAATGAATCTGTGGTTTACAACCTAATTCTTTTGGTGTAGCCACAGGTCTTAGATCTTTCCGTGAAAGTTTATGAAGATTAGTGTTATTCCATTATACAGCTGCACAGTATTGCAGAGTTTAGCTCTGTGGATTTTTATGTAATAGCATAGCCCTTTGACTTTTGCCAGAACTTCCTTATTATTGGGGTTTTGAGACAGGGTCTCACAGCGTAATTATGGTCGTCCTGGAGCATGCTATGTAGATGAGCTGGCCTTGAACTCTCAGAGATTCACCTGCCTCTGCCTCTCAAGTGCTAGTCATCTGCTACCACACCCAGACCAACCTCCTTATTCGTATTCTAACATTGTCTTTTCCATACTCAAGCTATTTGCTGTGGAAATGATTTTGTAAATGCAAATGGAGCTCTTTGTTTTGTTTTGGTGATGTTTATAATTGTACTTGGGTCCTTCTGCATGCTAGAAAGTGCCCAACCACTAAACTTATCCCCAACCTTAGCAGAAATCTTTCTGATACTTATTTTATGAGAAGCCATCAGTGGTTTTCTGTTGACAGCAAAATGCAACACAGATTGTTTGCTCTGTCAGAGCCACCTTTTACTCATCACGTGCATTTCATAGTCACTCTAAGCTCCAAGGAAAAGTACATATTTTTAAAATGTTTTTGCAGAAGGTTCTATGGGATTAGAGATCCTGACAATGTTATATCTGTTTTTAAGAAATGTTATTTTTGTGTATGTGCTGGATACATATTTGCGGTATACATGTGAAGGTCAGAGTACACTTCCAAGGATCAAAGTCAGATCAGCAGGTTTTCTTGGCAAGTCTCTTTATACATTGAGTCATCTTGCCAGCTCAGTCCTTCATTTCTGACCATGTTAAAAAATCAAGACGGCAGACTCAGTATATGGCTGATGGCTGAGTGGTAGATAACTTGCCTAGTAGCATGAGTCCTTGGTTCCATCCTCAGCAAAACACACACACACACACACACAGGCATGGACACACTATCTAAAAAGATATAGGAAAGGGAGACATTCATAAATCAGCTGTAACTTTTATTTTTGATAAAAATGACTTTCGAGGGGCTAGAGAGATGACTCACTGATTAACAGCACTTGCTGTTCTTCTAGGGGACCTGTGGTCAATTCCCAACATCCATATCAGATGGCTCACAGCTGCCTGTAACTGCAGTTCCAAGGCATCTCCTGGCCTTGGAGGGCACCTAAATGTGTGACATGTATTCACACACATAAACAAAACCCTTGAACTTGGTGAAAGAGACCTTAGATCCCCAGGGTACATAGGCTTGTTGACACTTGAGACTGTGACCCACTCTCACAAGTCAAGATTTTGAAAGTCTACTCTCTATGTTCACAGGAAGAAAAAATGGTTAAGAATTCTGAAGGGCTGAGGACATAGCTCAGTGATAGAATGCTTGCCACAAATACATGAGGCTTTGGGCTAGCTCCCTAGGGAAGGTTAGAAAAAGGAAAGGAAAGGGAAAGGGAAAAAGGGGAAAGGGAAAGGGAAAAGGGGGACAAAGGGAAAGAAGGGAAAGGGAAAGGAAAGGGGAAAGGAAAGGAAGAAGAAAAGAAAAGGAGAAGGGATGTAGGGGAAGATAGAGGGCCAGAGGAACAAGAGGAGGGGGAGAGAGAGAGAGAAAGAGAGAGAGAGAGAGAGAGAGAGAGAGAGAGAGAGAGAGAGAGAGAGAGAGAGAGAGAGGGAGAGGCTAAAAGAAAGAAAAACACCTAGCATAGGTAGTTTAGATTGAGTTTGGCTTTTGCCATTCTGGGAATCAAACTGTGGGCACACATATGTTGTAGAAGTTTTCTGCCACCGAGTTACGTCTCTAACTGCAGTAACTTGTCAGAGGACTGAAGTCCCCAGGCAAATCACCATTGCAGAACTTGAGTAGAAACAGTTGAATACAGAGTGTCAGAGCTTATCACAGGAAGAGCTGCTGGAGCCACGCCTCCCAGGACGGTGGGAATGGTGAAAGGGGAGCTTAGAAATTTAGAGCATTAAATATACATCAGAAGGGGAGAATGATACTCTAAACTCACACATTAAGAAATTCAAGGGATAGACTGGAGATATGGCTCAGCAGTGAAGAGCACTGACTGCTCTTCCAGAGATCCTGAGTTCAATTCCCAGCATCCACATGGTAGCTCACAACCGTCTGTAATGTATCTGATGCCCTCTTCTGGTGTATCTGAAGATGGCAATAGTGAACTCATATAAATAAAAAAATAACTCTTTAAAGACAACAACAGTATGCTCATATAAGATTAATTAATTAATTAGATAAATCTTTTAAAGGAAAAAAAAAAGAAATTTGAGGGAGAGGAGGGGTAGGAGATAGCTCAGTCAGCATGGGTTTCCTGGGCAGGTGTGAGCCCCAGATCGCATGTGAAAAGCCTGCTGGGTAGGCCATTGGTTGCTTGCTCCCTTTAGAAGCTTGATGGTGCCTTCTGGGGTAGGGAGAGCCAGTCCTGAAGTTGTGTGTTCTAGAAGGAGCAGTTTCGTTGTTTTCAGTCTCAGGCGAGGATTCCATGTGTGAGTATGCTGTGTCTGCATCATTTCTACTCCAGCTCTTCCTGTCTTTCTCCAACTGCCGTGTGTGTGTGTGTGTGTGTGTGTGTGTGTGTGTGTGTGTGTGTGTACATGTTTATATGTACACAACCTACTGCATCCAATTTACATTGCCCTTATTTGCATGTATTTAGGGTAAACACTTAGGATTGAGGTCTCATCTTTGAAATAAAATAACAATGCCAGAAAAAAAATCTGGTTCTTCCTCCCTCAGTAACTATTGGTAGTCTGTAGTTCTTCATCTAGGGGTGAAGCCTTGTTAAAATCTTCTTCCATTCACATAGGTGTGTCATTCCTGCTCTGTTGAAAAGACACTGTTATGCAGTAGTTGACCAGGTTCTCAGGTTTTTTACTGTCAGTCCCCCTTTTCCTTGATGTTCCCTGAGCCTTAGGTATAAGGTTGTGTTGTATGTGTTGCATTTGGGACCAGACAGCCCACCGTCATTGACTTAGTCTCTACAGTTTCACCACTTGTGGTTCTAATAACCTTAAAAACTGTAGTGCTGCTTCCTACCTACTAAATCAGCTCAGGTTGATCATCCAGAAGTCAAAAAGATTTCAAAAGCTAAAGCTTTTTGAACATGTGTTGGCACTCACTAGTGCTACCATTACAGGTGTGAGCTCAGTCTGAAGGTCACACTATGGTGAAAAGAGAGACTTGACTCCTAGAAGTTGTCCTTGAGCTACACACACAGACACACACAGACACACACATACACACACACACAAAACATATAACGTATCTAGAAAACCACACAAAGCACTAGTATTTCTATACCCATAAAAAAATTCTCAAATATGTAATATCTATGACTGATTTTTATGTTAAATCCAAATTGTTTTTGTCATAGTTGCTGATGTTTTGTGTGTTTTTGACTGTGTCCTGTAGTCCATGCTGGCCTCAAACATGCTACCAAACTAAGAATGACCTTCAACTTTTGGTCCTCCTTTGGGCACCTTCTGAGTATTGGAATTTCAGTTTGGGGTTTGTTAGTTTGTTTTAGAGACCTGGTCATTACTGTGTAGTTCAGGCTGGCTTCAATAACCACCACTTGTCTCCTTATGAATACTGGAATTAGTGTGAGCTGAGCACCTGGGGTTAGAACTGCACCTTTTTTTTTTTTTTTTTTTTTTTTGCAAATTTGCTGTTTATTTTAATGAGGATCAAAATTCTTGTGAGATTTTGTTTTAACAGTCAGGTATGTTTGGTTTTCCCTTTCCTTTGTTACAGGTTAGAACCCTCTGAGAGCCTTGAGGAGAACCAGAGGAACCTCCTTCAGATGACAGAGAAGTTCTTCCATGCCATCATCAGCTCTTCCTCAGAATTCCCCTCGCAGCTTCGAAGTGTCTGCCATTGTTTGTACCAGGTATGCTGGAAGTTGGAGATTGCCACCCTGAGTCCAAAGCCAACTGAGAGAAGTGCAGTGTGCAGAGTCAGCTCCTGACCGTCATCTGGACATGTACTTGTAATATGGACTAGAGAGGTAGCAAAATAGTTACCAGCACTGACTGCTCTCACAGAGGACCAAGGTTTGGTTTCCAGTACCCACATGGTGCCTCACAACCATCTCTAACTCCAGTTGCAGGGGAGCCAGGTCTATCTTCTGACTTCCTGAGGCACCAGGCATGTGCATGGCACATATACATACAACCAGGCAAAACATTTAGACACAGAAGATAAACTAAATCTAAAAATAACTCTTAAAATGCTACCATTAGATCGGCTTTACATTTTCTTCATTTAAAGAACTTTAAGGAAAATAAATTAATCTTCCTTGTGTTGAAAGCAACTAATAATTCATTAAATGTAGTGAAATGAGGTATATTAGACATTTTTGCTTATCTTTTGCCTAAATTACTGACAGGACCTTTCACACTGGAGGCAAGTTCATTGCTTTTTTCGCAGTATAAATAATTTGAACTGTAATTTTGGTTTCTCTCTAATGGGTTTTCTCAAGTCAGGCTAATTGTCCTATGTATTTTATGTAGAGTCCTGCTTGTAAGAGAGTCCACCACCATTTAGTAGCTAACAGACTTTGGCACCCTATCACAACAGATAGTGCTCCTGAATTCAGATGTCCACAGTGATTCCCTCCGTGTTGAAAGAATAAGGCCTGTGTTCTTCTGTAACTTCTGTTTTTGAATTGAGTATGCAGTTTTAGGAATAATTTATTTATTCCTAGGAATTGCCTATGAATCTGTATTAACTTTTCAAATAGGAAAAAAAAAAAAAAGAAAAAAGAAAAAAGAAAAAAACCCAGCATAGGTCCTGGTTTGGAATAAGGGTGCAAATAGGGGAAAGACTGACACATGTACCAGAGCCCATGCGTCTGTCTGATTTTGCAGTATAATCCCAGTCGTTTTATCTTTTTTTGGCTTACAGCTTTAGTTGCTTAGAGACGTTAACATCATCGGTGAAATCACCATTTAAAAAAGCTGTGTGAAGTTGCAATGTGAATTTTCCTCCATTGCTATTTTAAAAGATGTATCTCTGTGTCTATAAAAAGAAAACTCTGCATACATAGAAATTTGACAAAATATATTTAGCATTCAGTTTCTGGATGTGTTATGACTTTACTGCCTTTTCATAAAGCTCTAAGAAGCTCAGGAAGCCCCACATAGGTTTTCACCTAGTTGAATGTGCTGTGAGAGGATGGGTTAGTTGGAATGGTAATATGAAGCTTCATGCATTGCATGTTTGTTTTCTCGTAGCTTTACTCTTAGGTGTCTCTTAACATTCAATTCAGTTGTTTTTCTGTTTGTAAAATGAGGTGGACAAGAAATAGCACACATTTAAAAGTCTGAATCAGCTTCTTGGTTTTTAAGAAAGAAAATGAATTTTCAAAATGACAGTGGCCTTGTCTCAGTTGGTTGAAACTGAGTGAGGAATGTGTCAATAACACCACATTATCTGCCTACTAGACTTTAATAGAACTCCTCCTGTGGCTGTTCCCATAATGTAAGATGTGTTTGTTTGTACTATCAGCAAACTTGGGCACCAGTTTGAGAGCACTATACTAGTAATGTAAAAAGAATTGGACACTTAATAAGTATGTGGGAAATATTTCATGAAGGAATACATTTATCATTTCTACTTGTTTAAGTAAGCAGGACTCTTGGCCTTCCTTCCTAGTTAGGTATGGAGGGAACTATGAACACAAGGAAGTGCTGACTGGTGGCTCACTGCTGCCCTGCCCTGCCCTGCACTGCACTGCTTAGAGCACACCTCACAGCAGCCTGCATTGCCCTCACACTGCAATCACCACATTAAAGTTTCGCGGAAACACCATACAGACATTACACTATGCATTATATTGTAGTGGGTAAAGTTAATGCAGACTACCAAGGAGCAAAGTTTTTGTTGTAAGATTTTGTTTTTTAATAAGCAAATTTTACAGTGACCAAAAACAAAGATAAAAATAAAAACGCTTCAGACCCAATGTTTTTCATTGAGTCTCTGGTCTCTGTCCTTAACTCAGTTTTCCCTTCTCTTAATTTCTGCTTTTATTCTTTTCTTTTCCTTCCTTCCTTCCTTCCTTCCTTCCTTCCTTCCTTCCTTCCTTCCTTCTTCTTTTCCTTTCTTTCTTTTTTCTCTTTCTTCCTTTCTGGGCTTTTGCTTGCACTTGTAACTTTGGCAGTGACATAATGGCACCCTTGTACTTTGGTGCTCTGCTGGGAAGGATGGGAACCCATTTTTCTTTTTCTTAGTAAACATAGCTCCTTTGAGAATCCACTGGGGAAACTTTGGAAGCTAAGTGAGTATATTGCTAGCTGATTTTACTTGAGTTCACATTTGGGTCTTCAAGCTTTTATGTATCTTGTAATCAGCTCTATCTATATATTTGCCTTTTTTATTCAGAAAAGATGGTTAATGCTATGTAAGAATAATACATAACACAATAATATATAATATGATAATAGTTGTAATATGTTGTAAATGTATGACAGATTTATAATTAAACTATTTTTCTCATATACTATTTCTTTTCCTTCTGATAAATTTGGAACAAAGAGAAAATAATTTCTAGAGTGGATATTCACTTCCGGTGAGAAAAATGGGAACTAGCTACCGTGATCTTAAGTAAACACTGTCTTTCCCAGTGAAGTTTCTTCTTCAAATGAGTTATACATGTGTGTTAAAGCTACAATTGTAATTACATACCATACTTGAAAAAAAACTGAATATTTACATGGTTATATTTTTTGTAAACTGCCTTAAAGCCTGAAGCAAAGCATGCTGAAATGAGCTTTTACCTCTGCTTCCTAGGCCTAGGATGGTGCTGCCATCTAGGTATACAAGAGCTACTGGATGGATGGATGATGGGTGGATGGATGGATTTAAAACTGAAGGGGTTTGATGCCTTATAAATCTGGATCAAAAAATTTGTATTATGGTTAAGTTGTTGTTTTGAGAAAGTGTCTTTTGTTACCCAAATTGGGCTTGAACTCTTGGTTCTCTTACTTTCACATCCCAAAGGCTAGGATTACAGGTATTTAGTGCTATAACTGGCTCTTATTCTAAGATTGTAAAATATTAAAAATAAACAATAGTTGGTATCATCCAGTCAGAAGTTTTAATTCTGAAGAAGTCTTTACTGTAGAGGTGAACACTGTGGTGAGACGGCACCTCTGTTTGGATTCGCATGGATGGTTTTGGCTTTTGCACGGGAGAGGGCAGTCTGATAAATCGTCATCTATGATGAGTGATATTTTAAATCATACTTAAATTTGATTCTACAATATTGTCTTCAGTTTCTTAACTTTTTTCCTAGTTGATGCTAACATTCTTTTTCCATTAAGGAATTATTTTTTATTATTTCCCCCCAAATAACAGCAACTTATTTCAATATTTTCATTAAGAAATTATTTTTAAATTCTTTTTCCAAATACAGCAGCTTTCAATAAACTGAGTAGCACCATTTTAGGAATCATTCTGTGAGTACTGAAAGATGAGAGATTATAACAACACTCCTTTTTTTTTTTTTTTCTTTTTTTACACTCCCTTTTTGTTTTTTGGTTTTTTTTTTTTTCTCGAGACAGGGTTTCTCTGTGTAGCCCTGGCTGTCCTGGAACTCACTCTGTAGACCAGGCTAGCCTCCAACTCTCGAACTCAGAAATCCGCCTGCCTCTGCCTCCCAAGTGCTGGGATTAAAGGCGTGCGCCAGATGGGCTGGAGAGATGGCATAGCCGTTAAAGGCTAGGCTCACAACCAAAAATAACAACACTCCTTTTAAAAGATGGATTTTAGATTCAGAATCTCTAAAGTTTGTTTTCTGCACATCTAGCCATTTAATTTTTTATTTAATAACATCCTAATTAACTGCTAGGTATTGGAAAAATAACTCAAGTCAATTGAAGGATACACAGAGAAGTATTTTATTATATATCAGAAAAAAATTATGTAGATACAATGTTTTCAGTGTGTGATCTACTTCATAATAAATATTTTATGTAAAATTTATCAAAAGCTAGGAATTGACTCAAGTATAAATATTCCTGAGATTTGCTTGAGGACAGCTTTTCCATGACTTATAGCCAGAAATAGTAGACATGATTGGGTCTCAACATTTCTTGCTGTTTATTTTATGCTTGGCTTAAAAGTGTAATTAAAAATTAAAATCCAGAATTAAACTTCATCCCTCAAAATTCAGTTGATTTCTACTTTTCTGTTGGTTTCATTTGTGTTACATTTTACCGTGTAATTTTATGTACAAGCCAACATTGTTTTTGTTGCTGTGTGTAGTCGGTACTGTGACTTGTTTGTGCTCATCTCTGTTCTGTAGGCAACTTGCCACTCCCTACTGAATAAAGCTACAGTAAAAGAAAAAAAGGAAAACAAAAAATCAGTAAGTTTGGAGAACTTTTTATTAGCTGTTTCTTTCGAAGCAAACCCCAAATCTTTGCTATTTGTTAAGAACATCTTCACTTCAGCTATTTGACCTTCACTGTGAAATCATTCTACTAATTCTGGCACAAAATAGCTCTCATTTCGATTAACCCTGGAATTAAGTTACACTGAAACATTCTCTGTGTTCCTTTGGTTTGATTTACCCCAAAGGCATTTTTTGTACATTTATTACATTGAATACCCTTGATCTAATTTTATTGTTATTTTTTAAATTATAAATGAATGCGAAAGAAACTTAATTTCAAGGCCTTAGGAGATGCTGACTGTCTTCATTCTTGCTTCTTGTTTGCAGGTCATGTGAGTGGTTTCTTTTTTCTAGAAGCAAAAGCATTTCTTAGTAAATACATTGTGGATAGGAATGTGACCCTCTCCACCCCCCAGCCTCTGCCCCACATAGACATTAAACTCAGGATGTGCATGGTAGAGCTACTGAGACCAAGGGTCATTTCTTAACTCTGATCTCAAAGTTGTTACATTTTAATTTTTTACTTTTTATATTTTTATCTTGATAGTCTCAGCCACCCCTGATTTAGACATCTGTGCTTAGATCATAGAAATTTTAATGCTGATGTTACTTTTACTTCAGAGAAAATCCAGTGAAAAGAAAACTCAGTGAGGTCACAGTCACACAGGAGCCTCATTGTGCAAACATGACTTGAATGTATTGCCTGCTTCTGACTTTGCCTTCTTGTAAAAGGAAGAAAGTTATGATTCCCATAATTATTTTCTTCCTGCAGCTATCATTTGTTCACAGTATAACCTGCATTCATTTTTAAAATAGCATCATCGGTGGATAGGACTTACCATTATCCACTGATGGGACTTACCATTATCCACTGATGGGACTTACCATTATCCACTGATGGGACTTACCATTATCCACTGATGGGACTTACCATTATCCACTTTGGTCCTGTCGTTGTTCACTTAATCCAAATGATTATAGAGAATAATGTTAAAAATAGAAAACTTTCACAAGTTGTAGGGAGTCTTATTTAAAAGGAATAATTTAAAATCATATTTGTCTGGTTTCATCTTGCATTTCATACTTTAGCTTTACATATAATAAAGCTTTACATTTACAATTGTATTTCAAATTCAGAACTAAATTAAACTTTAGAGACTCATACTTTTATTATGTCCATTCAGAATTTTCTTTTTGAGTATATTACTTGAAATTGAACATCTCTGAACAAATGGATTGGATTGGATGGCTCTCCTGCTTAAAACATTTTCCTCTAACGCTTCAGCCTTCTAATTCTCAGCACCGTGGGTTTAACATTACACCTCATCACTGGAAATTAATCTGCTGTTCCTAACATTCTTGTTTCCTGTTACACTAATATCGTTGTGCAGCATAACATAATTAAAGTCAGGCTTTCCGTGTTTCTCTAGAGCATGTATTACAGCCTTCCTAACATTATTTATTATGGTTTTATATAAAATTATTCCTTGGAATTTTTTAGTAGATATTTCATATATGTATGAAATTTTGGAATGTATTTCTCAGCACAGGTGGCAGTCTTTAAGAAACTAAGAGAGTCTAATTGGCAGTACTTCAGAACAGATTCTATAGTATGGAGATATGCTAATCATTATAAATTTAGAATGTCGTTTTTAAAAGTTGTTTAACAGAATCTAATTTTTTTGCCTTTGAGAGCAAGCTGACCTCCTTTGTAATAAGTAAAACATAGGAAGTTTGAGTTTGGGGTGTTTAGCTATGTCAACATATGACAGCTGATTCAGTTTATTATACTCAACATAGTGTATACTGAGATTACTGGGGAAGTTGCCTGCCTAACTCAAGACTTTCAGGATTTTATGTATAGCTAGTGATCCTCTGTTGATATGTAATTTATCATCTGGTTTTTGTATTTCAACTGTACCTAGGGAAGTTTTGTGTGTGTGTGTGTGTGTGTGTGTGTGTGTGTGTGTGTGTGTTGGGGGCGAGGGTTAGCTGATCATTGACTTTACATGTAGAATGTCATTTAGATCCAAATTAGATTTTTATAGAGTTGGAAATAAAGAGCAACGTGCCAGATATAGTGGCACATTCCTTTAATTTCAGCACTCAGAAGGCTGAGGCAGATGTATCTCTGAGTTGGAGACAGCCTGGTATACAAAGCAAGTTTCAGGACAGCCAGGGACACACAGAGAAATCCTGTCTCAAAAAGTCAAAAACAAAACAAAACAAAGCAAATAAAAAATTTAAGTATGTTGTGTTGGATAAAATTCCAAATTGATGTTAAATAGTGGTGAAAGAAAGGGTTAGTCCTTTATAAATTGACTCATGAAACTTTTTATATAGTATCCCTATTAGTTTTAAATGTTGTTAGGTTTTAGTTCCAAAAATATAAATACCACTGTCAAAGAGATACATATTAAAAATATGGATATCACTGTCAAAGAGTTACATATTTACAATACATGAAAATTTTTCTGAAACATGAAGTTTTGACACTATTTTTAGACCGCTGGAAAGGGTTAAAAGTCATAGTACTTTCTTACTAATTTTATAATACTCTTCTTAGAAGATAATTCAGACTTTCTTATGTTCACAAGCTGAGTATTTTCAAATATAAACCAGGAAACAATATAAGTTGTGCTTTATAAGATCTTTTTCCTAGAGACAACCAGCAAGTAGCTACCTTTTTTGTTTTTGTGTTTTTGAAACAGACCTTAAGTGCTGTAAGCACCCAAAAGATGTTCATAGCAGGCTTGCCTGAGCCCATGGCAGTGCTCTTGCCTTGGTCTCTCCCTTGCAGGGATTATATATGAGAACTACCACACACATCCAACCTCAGAAACAGCCACTTCCAAACATACATTTTAAAGGCTGGGTGCAGCCATTATTAATATTTATAAAGAAATTTAATAAACCAACTTGTTCCTTAAGGACAAACTATGATGTTGATTGAGCCTATTAAAACTATTTCACAATTTTAGTGGGTTAGACTGAAAATATTATTATTTTAAAAACAACCCACTTAAAAGGGCTGGAGAGATAGCTCAGCGGCTAAGAGTACTGACTGCTCTTCCAGAGGTCTTGAGTTCAATTCCCAGCAACCACATAGTAGCACACAACCATCTATAATGAAATCTGATGCCCTCTTCTGATGTGTCTGAAGACAGCTACAGTGTATTCATATAAAACAAATGAAGTACTACAACAACAAAAACCCACCCTGCTTAAAATTAAATCTAAGTATTTGATGGACTAGGAGCATGACTTCCCAAAAAGCAGTTTTAGTCTTCTTCCTTCTTCATGATTTGCTCTGAAAACAGTTCAGGGTCTTGTTACTGATATTTTTGTCTCTTAATTAAAATTTGGAAATTCTAAAAGAACTCAGTGTCACCATTTGTCTTTGGACATTCTCTCTCTCTCTCTCTCTCTCTCTCTCTCTCTCTCTCTCTCTCTCTCTTGATTTGATTTTTCAAGACAGGGTTTCTCTGTGTAGCTCTGGCTGTCCTGGAACTCACTCTGTAGACCAGGCTGGCCTCAAACTCAGAAATCCGACTGTCTTTGCCTCCCAAGTGCTGGGATTAAAGGTGTGCGCCACCACTGCCCAGCTGCACATTCTGAAATTACATGATGAATCTGATTTTTGCTTTCTTTTTTTTATCAGATCTGGGATTCTAGTACCTCAAAAGTTTAAAAACTATCCTAGAAAAGTAAACTTGAACTTTCTTAATTCTGTATGCAAGACTCTATTTCAGCAAAGAAAGACAGCTATATTTAGCCAACTCCCCAATTTCCCTGATTTCCTAAGGTTCTCCCTGGGTGCTGTAAGCACCCAAAGAACTATAATCCAGAGAAGCTCCCTGAGCATCACAGTATACATAAAAGGGAAAATAGAGCTCACAAGCCTCTCTGCTGCTAGTTCCTATAGTGACTACCCCAAATAATCATCTTCTGAAATCTCTTTATATAATTTTTATCAGAAATGATAGAAAATTATTTTGAGATTTTAGGCAGTGGGTAAGGACACATTTATGATTCAGATTCTAGGGCTGGAAAGATGGCACAGTGGTTCAGAGCACTCGCTGCTCTTGCAGAGGACCAGGTTCAATTCCTAGCACCTACATGGCAGCTCACAACCATCTGTAATAGTAGTTCCGGGTATCGGGCTTATAAACGGTGTACAGACTTACATGCGGGCAAAATGCCCATACACAGAAAAAAAAGACATAGTTAAATAAATAAATATAGACCCCACAAAGCACAACATGCGTCATAATAAAGTGAAATAGTCAGGAGTTAATCTGGAGTCAAGTCTGTGAATTAAAGATAACTATTGACACCCAGTAAAGAAAAGTAAAGTGATAGGCACTTCTGCGCATAAACCCCGTATTTTTATTTTTCTACCCCAAGAGCCTTTGAGATGCAGGGTGTCTTTGTGCTCCCATTATTGTGAGTGCTAGGGCTTCACTATCACAGTTAGCCACAGCAATTAAAATAGCTTTTGACTATTGCATGTTCTATGTATATGTTATATACAAAAATTAAATTCTAGAACAATTCAGTTTCCAAATGTTAACTTAAAATGGGAAATATTAGGAAGAGGTGAAAGGCTAACCAGTTCTGACATTGTCCCCTGTCTGGTGTGCCTGTTCTGCCAGTTCTGACATTGCCCTGTCTGGTGTGCCTGTTCCTTTGCACTCTACACAGAACATATTTGTTATAGAGAGGATAGGTCCATTTACATTGGCTTCCTGTTACTTTTCGGGGAGGGCAGCTATTTCCTGGGCCTTGAAAGGTGTTTTTGTTTGTTTTTAATTTCTTACTTATTTGGCAGAAAAATAAATTGAGGTACATAGAGTGTGGGGATTCTCTCTTCTGGTGGGATCCTTTTTTCTTTTAGGTTCCCAAGAATTCCTGTTTCTCCTGTGGTTTAAATAATAGGTAGATCCTTATATTAGGAAGCAGGCTCATGAAGAAAAGTGACTGGCAGGAACATGGCTTGTAAGTAAGTTTTTTCACTCAGTAGAAATCTAAGCAGAGATGTATATGGTAAGTTGCACTGAAATGCCAATTTTAACGGGTGTGCAAAGTGTTAGCTGTTCCTGTTAGGAATAGAGTGTGTAGGAGGTGTGCTGTTAGAATTTCATCTCTCAGGGCCTTATAAAGGTCAACTGTACTTTTATGTCTGTTAATCTTAGAACAATATGTTAACCTTTGTGTGAAATTAAGTCTACTTTTGTTGCCCATAATAATTTTGAAATAAAATCTTTTTTCAGGTTTCTTCTATGAGGAGATTTTTCTTCTCTTTTAATTGTGTCTTTAAAAAAATCATCATGATCACACTTAAGGGTAAATCTTATTTTCTGGTGTTTTGGGACAAGGAAAAAAGTTAAAAACAGATCATTCAAAAGATTGATAATTGAAATTCTGTGCAGACTTTGACCTTGAAGCTTTTGTTTCCAGTTCTTTATTTCAACACAAACTGTCTGCTCAACTCTCAACTCCTCCTTCTCAGGTGGTTAGCCAGCGCTTCCCTCAGAACAGCATCGGTGCAGTAGGAAGTGCCATGTTCCTCAGATTCATCAATCCTGCCATCGTCTCGCCGTATGAAGCAGGGATTTTAGATAAAAAGCCGCCACCAAGAATAGAAAGAGGCTTGAAGTTAATGTCAAAGGTGAATTATTTTGATACTCTTGCAATGTTTAATTTTCCTTCCAGCCACCTTTTCAGTGTTTCATATTCAAAGTACTTGTCTTAATTTTGCCTTTGAAAGTCCCGTAGTTTTCAGTTATGTGCCTTTTGTTTTAATTTGCTTGTATTGCAGAGGAAATGTGTGTGTGTATGTGTGTGTGTGTGTATGTATGTATATGTATATATGTATGTATATGTATGTACATGGTGGGCTGAAACGGTTGAATTTAGAAATTCTGCAGAGCAGTCCATCTTTGCTAGCTATCTGGGCCGCCCGCTGTGTTCTCTCCCACACTAGAAGCCGCCAGAGGCCAAGTGCAGCGCAGGAGAGGTTACTGTGGCAGCTGGTTCCTCCATTCAGCTCCCTGGAGACCATGCCCCAAAACATGGATCTTGGGCCAACCGTGTCACCCTCATGGTTCTCTGCTAAGCCCCAGAAAATACCTGCCATACTCGAAGTTCCCAGTAGAATGGTGACTCTTAATGCTTAAAAATTATCCAATGGATTTATCTATTGGGAAATGCTCAATACACAAGATGACCAACCAATTAGAATTGTTACCCAGTATCTAACCTTTTGATAGAAATTGCTACCTGGGACTGCTAGGTATCTGTGGTTCTTCCTCCATGTTGCTTCCTCTCCTCCTCTTTTCATTTCTCCTCCTCTTCCTTTTCCTCCCAACTCCTCACTCCGCCTCTTCTACTCCCCAATCACCTAGCTCCACTGCAAATACAATGTAACAGGAAAATATCCTTCTACAGTTGGCCCTCTGAGGGGAAGGTATACTGGCAAATAAATACCTGTTTTTCCATTTTGTTTTTCATCTTAAAATTCATAACATCTTGTGAATAAGAAAGGTTTTATTTAAAATTCTAGTTATCAATCAAGCAGTTGAGGCTTTCATAGTTCAGATGTCGTAATGTTCACTAGGGATCCTCAACCAATATATGAAATGAAATATGCTGCTCTTATAAATCTTGTGGCTAACCTCTAGGATAGTCCTACCACTGTATTTTACTTCTTTGCCATCAGCAAGCATAATTGTCTCATCAGGGCAAGAAAATCAACATATATCAAATTGATCTAAATGTAAAAGCAAATGAAAAATGCATGTTTTTTTGTCCCTGTCAAACATGTGTACTCTTACAGAGACCAACAGTCATTTCTGGTATCTGAGGCAAAGTTGATTCATCCCTAAGTAGCAGAATCTGTAAAAATCACATGTATACATTTGGGTTAGGAATGTGCTTTTGTATTTTTTGTATTTCTACTTGAATAAAGGTGTGTTCAGCACTTTTTGGTTTTTCGACACAGGGTTTCTCTGTGTAGCGCTGGCTGTCCTGGAACTCACTCTGTAGACCAGGCTGGCCTCAAACTCAGAAGTCCGACTGTCTTTGCCTCCCAAGTGCTGGGATTAAAGGTGTGTGTCAGCACGCTTTTTTTTTTTTTTTTTAATCTGTCTTTCAGTGAGAGTTTTCTGTGTAACTGCTCTGAAAATTTTGAGTTGGAAATAAAGACAGAGATTGTAGGGTTTCTTTAGTCTTTATTATTATTATTATTATTAACATTTGAGACTGCAAACATGAGCCATGTGTAAAAGTGCTTGCCATGCAGGCATGAGGACTATAGCTGAGATCCCCCAGCGCCCAGGTAAATGTCAGGGAGTGCATGGCATTGAGCCTATAATCCCAGCACGCTGGTGGCAGAGACAAGATCCCTGGAGCAAGCTGGCTAGCTAGACAGAGTCCAAATGCTCCTGTCATGTGAGAAATGCTGTAATGTAGAAGACGGACAAAGATGGAGGGAAATAGTGTCAAACTCTGGCCTTTATATGCTTGCACACATATTCCAATTCACACTTGCAAATATGTGTGCATACATGCACATAGCACACACATATACATGCAATAGATACTTTAAAATATGTGTGTATATATATCATGTATAATAATATTTCTACTTAAAAAGAATTAAATCTTTATTTATGATAATTTTTACATTAAGGAATAATTGATTTGAACTGCCAATAGAAATATCAATGGTAAAATTTATATTTTAATGACTATATTAATTGATAGATTTCATATAGCAAATAATTTGACTACTCATAATTCTGTTTGATTGTTTAGGTACTTCAGAGCATTGCCAATCATGTACTATTCACAAAGGAAGAGCATATGAGGCCTTTTAATGATTTTGTGAAAAGCAACTTTGACTTGGCACGAAGGTAAGCAGCCTAAGTCTTCAGTGGCTACTGTGTCTCCATTTTACTACAATCTGTGTATCTGGTCTACATTAAATTTCTATGTTTGATTCCCTCCCCATCCTTTCTAGATTAAGAACATATTTTTGTTTTATTTCATTTTAAGAGACATTGTAAAAAAAGTCTCTATACTCTTAATTTCATGGTAGTTTTCTTATTTGGAAATTGTAAAGAACTGTTGGCATTTTCTAACTTTGGCAGTGCTGCAGAATGGGTTCAAGAAGATTCCTTGTATTAAAAACTAAAACCATGCGATACAGATAATGTATTAGAATGATTTCATGTTAATAACACTTTTGTTTCTTCCATTTAGATGTACTTCTGAATTTAAAACAATGCTCTATACACCAAAAAGTACAAAAATATGATTTTGAATGTGAAAAAACAGATAACTGTAGAGGCTTTAACACTGGATTTTCATAAGTGATTCTTCACTTTAATTCTCTTTAATTCTCTGAATTGTTGGTTTATTTGTAACCTTGGGGTAGTACTGTCTTTGTCAGGGTTTCTTTTAAAAAAAAAAAAAAAAAACAGGGTTTTTTAAAAAATCAAGTGAGATGATTCCTGAGAAAGTGCTTTGTGAAGGTGCTGATCTTGAGAAGTCACTTGCCAGCAGTAGAAACCAAAGGGACTGGAATCAGCACAAGACACCCTAAGACTTAAGTGCTCAGCACAAAGGAGATTTATTTCTCACAGAGGGACAGAGGACAGGGAGTAAGAGACAAAGACAGGAGACAGAGGATGAGGAAGAAGGGAACAAGGGAGAAGGAAAAGGGATATTTGTCCTAGGGGATGGGTTATGGGGCCTGGGATAATGACAAAGGGCTGTCTCTGGATAGAGAGGAAGCAGACATAGCCCATAAACAAATGGCACTTTATAAAGGAAAAGGGGGACACCTGGTATTAGGATGAGGTGTTTGATTTTAGTGGCCAAAGCAGGGCTTTTGATTGCTGGACTTCCAATACTTAGTAGTCAGCCTCAAAAGGAGGAAGTGGCCAAAAAAGGGAATAGACTTACTAGCTACCTTTAGGAATGTAATCTAACAGTGTTTAGCAAAGCAGAGGGAATGGGGGAGAAGGATAAGGCGTGCCAGAGCCCAGTTTGCCAGGCTTGAGCTGGCAGAGTCCCTTCAGAAGCCTAGCTGATGTCACTGATGTCACACAGCCTTCTGCAGCTGCCCTTTCAGTTTGTTGTCATTACAGTGCTTCCTGGCCTTCAGTATCTTCAGGTAGAAAATAACTTCTGTGACTACTCACGGATGGTTAAGACTACCAAAGTTCCTTTTGACTTTTAACATGGTTGAGACTGCTATAGACTATAGGGAATTTGGAAGTTGGACTAAATGTATTTTGCATTATGCTATGTGTAGGTATTGCCCCCCATGGACTCATTTGTTTGAACAAGCCTCTGGGAGCCAGGGAGTGGAATGTGATGGTTTGTATATGCTTGGGCCAGGGAGTGGTACTATTAGAAGTTCAGGCCCTGTTGGAGTAGGTGTGTCACTGTGGGTATGGGCTTTAATACCCTCATCCTAGCTGCCTAGAAGACAGTCTTCTACTAGTAGCTTTCAGATGAAGATGTAGAACTTTCAGCTCTGCCCACACCATGCCTGCCTAGATGCTGCCATGCTCCCACCTTGATGATAATAGACTGAACCTCTGATCCTATAAGGCAGCCCCAACCCCCCAATTAAATGTTCTCCTTATTTAAAAAAAAAAAAAACTACCAGAGTTCCAACCCTGGCTCTGACAGGTAGGTGATGTAACTTTAAGAGAGATCTTTACCCAGGCCTCCATGTCTTTTATCTGTAAGATACTAGCTTATTCTCCAGATCTCATCCATCTAAATTTATTGTTCTCCAGCTTCAGAAGCTTGCTCTGATGCTGATGTAAAAACTAAGTATCAGAAATGGAAAGACAGCTTCAACCTTGTGCTTCTTGTTTACGCTGAGGGCAGAAGCCTTCCACATTTGCAGTCACAGCTACTATATTACTAGACTCTGTATAAATTTAGTGCATATATAAGTGTAAATATACCTGGTGTTAAAAATTCTAATGGCTTTGTGTTTTTGCAGGTTTTTCCTAGATATAGCATCAGATTGTCCCACAAGTGATGCAGTAAACCATAGTCTTTCCTTCATCAGTGATGGCAATGTGCTTGCTTTACATCGGCTGCTTTGGAACAATCAGGAGAAAATTGGCCAGTATCTTTCCAGCAACAGGTATGTTTTCCCAGTCTTGGGGAAATTAAACACTTAATTTAAGTTGAATTAATAGAATTATTGATACTGAATATTGATCTTCTACTTTGTACTTTTTGCAGTAAAAATTATGATTTAGAAAGAGAAGTGCAGACTTACATGCATATGGCAAAAATTAATTCATGTTATATCAGTAGCACCAGCTATCAAACCTGTGATACTATTAAGTATATGCAACTAAGGCTGCATCTAGGAGGTACCCAGTTGTCAGGCATGGTGTCATGCTGTTTAATCCCACTGTGTGGAAGGCAGAGGCAGGTAGATCTCTTTGAGTTTGAGGCCAGCCTAGTCTACTCAGAGAGTTCCAGGCTTGCCAGGGGTACATGGTGAGACTTCGTCTCAGAGGGAAGACAAACTAGAGAGAATGAGAATGGATCCAGTAACTCAAATTATTTGGAAATTATTTCATTAGCTTTTCAGTCAAAGCCTCTAGTGACATAAATTACTTGCTGTCCTTTCTCAGAGTTATTTCCTTTTAAGTTTATATAGAATTGTAAAGAGCTCCAATTTCTGTGTCTGAGGAGTTCTCTTGGGTGCCAATAAGATGTGGTTTTCTCGTTTGTGAGAAAGGGCAGAGATGTGACTTAGCAACGGTGGCTAAGCAACAGTTAGGAGCTGGGAGTTTAAAGATAAACTTTTAATCTTTTAACTGTTAATGCAGTGACGTAGGCATGGACATGGCTGACATGTGCCACTAAATAGGAGAAGGAACGTACTTTATCCTTGCAACACCCAAGTAACCGGGAGCTCTGCTCTGCTTTGCTTTGTTTTTTTGTTTTGTTTTAGTTTGGTTTTTGGTTTTGGGGGTTTTTTGTTTGTTTGTTTTTTGTTTTTTGTTTGTTTGTTTGAGATAAGGTTTCTCTGTGTAGCCTTGGCTGCCTCTATAGACCAAGCTGGCCTTGAATTCAGAAATCTACCTGCTGTTACCACCCAAGTGCTGGGATTAAAGGCACCACCACTGCCTGACTAATAACCTGGAACTTTTAAAGATGAACATTCTCTTCTTTTGTCATGATTTGAATACATATGGACCGTTTGTTGAGATTTTTAAATGTGCTACTTTAAAAATGATACATATTTCAAAGATGAAAATATAAACAGTGATTTGACAGTTCCATGTCTGCCAAGTAGCTTGAACATGCTGTAATTTTGGTATAACCAAAGGTCTTTATAACATTTATTTGTTGAGAGGGAGAAGGAGGAAGGAGGGGCTCACGGGAGAGCACACACTGACCATTCTGGGCCATTCTTATTTAAACCACCACACTGCTTGGTTACCAGCACCCATGTCAAGTAGCTCACAGCTGCCTCTTAATTCCAGCTCCAGAGGATCTGATACCAACTTCTGGCCTCATTCACACATACACATGAATAAAAAAATAAATCTTTAAAAATATGTTATGATACCAGCATTTGGGAGGCTGAGGCAGGAGAATCATGAGTTTGAGGTTGACCTGGCATGTCTCCAAAAAAGCAAAACGTGCATAAAAGATCATCAGTTACCCTTGGTTACATAGGCCCATGTCCTAAGCACTGTTTTCGCAAGATAGACTCTTTTTACCATAAGAAAAAGTAGATGAGAATGTTACAAGTATCAATTCTACAAAAGAATTGAACTTAAAACAATAAATTTTTCAGGTGGGAAATAATTGTGTTTCTAAGATCTGAGATCTTTTAATGCTGTAGTCTTACAAATCAGGCAGGAACAAGTAGTTAAAAGAAAAGCAAACAGTGACCGTCTAAAGGAAGGTCAGACTCCCTAGTTAATGTGAAGTACCATTTCCTAAGCATTTCCTGTTGTTGCCAGGGATCATAAAGCTGTTGGAAGACGACCTTTTGATAAGATGGCCACACTTCTTGCATACCTGGGTCCTCCAGAGCACAAGCCTGTGGCAGATACACACTGGTCCAGCCTTAACCTTACCAGTTCAAAGTTTGAAGAATTTATGACCAGGTAAAAACACAACTTTGAAAAAATGAATGTTTGGGGGTTTCGAAACAAAGTTTATCAGCAAACCACTTATTGAATGTGCTTATGCTTTATTAACAGGACATGTTTTGTTTGCTTTGATTTATTGATTTTCTTATAAAAAGAATGAGACCTTACAAAAAACTTATCTAGCTTTTTTTTTTACATTAAACATTTAATGTGTGTGTGTGTTCGTGTGCGCGTGCATGTGCACACGCACGTGCTGCTGTGCTGGTGTGCCCTTGACCACGTATAGACTGTGGGAGTCAGTTTTCTTCTCCCACCATGTGGGTCCTGGGGACCAAACACAGGTTGTCAGTTCGGTGGTGAGTTCTTTTAGCTGCTGAGCCATCTTGCAAGGTCTCTTTGGTGTGGTCTTCATTTAATACTTTAAAGAACATATAGATATTGGGGCTGGAGAGATGGCTCAGTGGTTAAGAGCACACATGAGAGACTGGCAGGGTTCTCATTGCAGTTTTGACTACCATAAAGGACCTAATAGCAGTCCCACTATAAAAGAGCTTAATAAATATTGATATAATTTTAGGAGTTCTTATAGGGTCATCATAAAGAATTAGGAAGTCATCTATTTGTCTATTTAGCATCACTACAAGACAGTACATCTTCATAGAACTGCAGAGTTCTGCTCAAAAGAGTGGACTGATACCTAGTGATTGTCATATATGTTTAATAATAATAGGAAAAGCATATTAATAGCAGGAATCTTCCTTAAAATGATTTTCTTCTGCGCCGTACATATAGGAGCAAATATGTCATGGATTATTTTAATCCTCCAAGGCAGACCGTCTCAGGAAAATCACCTGCTAGTTATTAACTTGTTCTATGCCTCTGACACTTTCTCATCTCTCTAAAATCCATAAACAAGAGAAGATTGATGAACTGAACTTGCAAGTAAAAACAAACAAACTAAAAAACCCTTTATCTGGAAAAAAAAATAGCATGCAGCTCCTTTCCCTGTTCAGTGGTGGTGTGTTGTTAAGTAATCCCAAGAGAGCAGTCCTGACTTAGGAAAACACCTTGACATTTTGCCCTTCAGAAAACCAGTTGCTTTTTCAGTATTTTGGTTTTTGTTTATTGTTGATTAATCATATTTGTCTTTAGCTACTCAACAATCTGTGTAAAGCCTCTAAGTCACTCTGCTCTTTGTTTTAGGCACCAAGTACATGAGAAGGAAGAATTCAAGGCCTTGAAAACATTAAGCATCTTCTACCAAGCTGGCACCTCCAAAGCTGGGAATCCTATTTTTTATTATGTTGCACGGAGGTAAGAAATACATTTTAGTGTCTTTTAATAGGGTTTTCAAGTGATAGCAATTGAAGAGAAGTGATAGTTTTTTTTCCCTTTTTGAATTCATAGCCCTTAAAGCCATGCCTCCCTAGATAGTCTGCTCACTACTAGGTATTTGTTTGAGAGCACTCACTTCATATTGTTGCCTTTGCTACATCAAATGTTAAGATACTACCACAAGGAGTTACTATCAGAGTGAAAAGTCTTTCGGGTATATTCTGATTTTATAATATCTGCAACACAAAATTCAGAACCACACACACTTAAGAAGAAAGAAAACTTAATGTATTTTGTGAGACTGTATCAGAGCAATTTTATCAGAGTGATTTAAGAAAGAATTCCTGGAGCTATAGGAAATGACTGGAAAGATGGATAGATAGACTGGCCTGGGAAATAGACTGTGATATCCTCAGGTATGCCGTGAGCTCCTCCTTCTCCATGGCAATGGGCTTGCCTTGCTTTCCCTGCCATGTGAAAACTAACGTGTGATGATATTTGGTTAGGCTCTCTTCTTCCCATTGAGAATGGCACAACCCACAGTGGCTGAACTTCGACAAGGTGTGATGCTACACAGCAGCCAGTGATGTTGAGATTTTCAAGGACCTTCCAGCAGCTCTGGGACTTAGTCTTCCCAAACTTAACAGAAATGGAGGAATTGTTTGTTGACTCATGGTAATGAATAGCAAAAACCTGTCAGAGATTGAGAAATCATACAAAGTGGGAGAAGGAAGCAGGATGAAAAAACATGAAACTTGTTTAATTAGATACTCAGCTCTTCAGAGCACTGGGTAACTGGGGAATAGAAAAGGAACAGAAAAACACATCTACTTTTGCCTATCCTTTTTAACAACTTTAAGGAATATCTTCTAATTCTAGGCAAATGGAACATTTCTAAGTATAGCATTTAAGAGGCCAAGGCAGGAGGGTTGTGTTGACTTAGAAGGCCACCCTGGGCTACAGGCTGAGACCCTATCTCAAAAGACCTCCCCCCAAAAATGGCAGGAAAGAAACCACGCCCCTTGTCTCTCTACAAAACTGTTCTGTCTTGCTTTCTCTTTCTAAGATAATTTTAATTTTCTTTTGCATTTAAGCCATGTTGGTATTTCAACTTTAACCTTTAGTATTATCAGGGTATTTTGACTTTTCCTGCTATATCTAAGTTGTGAGGACTGGTAAGGAGGTTGGTAGATGTGTGTCTCACTCCCAGCCCCTTTTGAATTCTTTGTAGATGTGTGCCTCACTCCCAGCCCCCTTTGAATTCCTTGTAGTTTAAAGGTAGAAAAATGTTGTAGAACATGACATAAATTGGATTTTATTTTCCCCTCTTCATGATAAGGAACTATAAGTTTGTAGTCTTTCTCTGTGGTGGCCTAGCAAAGACAAATCAGCTTGGCCTGGCCTTTTAGTGGTTTCATCAATGACGTTTCCACAGCTCTAAGTTATGTCTGCACAGCATAGGTTTGAAGCTGCCAGAGATTCCCAGTCTGCTGCTTACTAGGTGTTCTGACCCTTTATTTTTGAGAAGGAAGAAAATATGCTTGTTAAACTGCTGTGTCTCTTCCTGTGTGATCTTTGTAACAAACTGAGTTTTGTGTTTTCTTTTTCTTTTTTGGATATGATATTGCCAAATCCAATTTTCAGTATTTAAGAGTTTTAGTTTTTTGCTTTATGTTTTGAAATGTGGCATTACCAAATGGCCAGTTTGTCCTATAACTCAAGATCATTCTGCCTCAGCCTCTGGGGTGCTGGATCTTTGGGGGCTTTTTTTGTTTTTTAAATATATATGAACATGCTTGTCTATCTGTGCATCCTGCTGCCTTCAGAGGCTTCCCTGGAGCTTCCATGTGGGTGTTTGGAATTAAACCTGAATCCTTTGGACACATAGCTAGTTCTCTTAACTGAAGAGCCATCTTTCCAGCACCTGAGTGCTGGCCTTAAAGCCATGTGTCCCCATGCCTGGTGCCTTTCGTTCTTGAGAGCTAGTAGAGCCCCTGGCCTTCACTCTCACTGGGTCTGATGCTTAGTTCCAGGACAGAGGGGCACAGTGGGAAGAGCAGAGAGAGACCTTGTTTCTCACTGTGATAATAAGTAAAGGCCTTACCTATATGGCCTTCTGCGACAAGTGGCTCTGGAGTCTGGCTTCTTTTCTGTCTACAGACATTGGAAGTTTAAATGTCTATTGGCCTCGTCTTCACACCGTGTATTCTTTCCCTGTCATCTTACAAGTATCTCCCTGTCTTTCCTACTCTCTTTGGGAGTCACCTGTGAGATCTGAGGGATCAACTGAGGTATTGTAGTGTAGGCTTTGGTTATTACCAAGTCTCTTATTTTATCAAGAAAGTGGGCCTAAAGAAAAGCATGAGTCCAGAGCCATGCCAGGAGGAAACAGCTAAACCACAGTTGCTGCTCTGTTTCTTGGCTTTGTGTTCAACTCCATTACATGAGTTTCTGATTTCTGTGTGATTTCAGCGTTAGCTCAGCCAGTGGCCCCTTCATTACCTCAATATTGCATACCTGAAGTTCTAGATATGTGGTTCAGCTGAAAAGTACCTTTGTTAGGAAGAGTTTCTGTGCTAGATGATGACCAGCCAATAAATACAAGGGTACCCTAAGGTGCATTTACCAGACCCAACAGCTATGATTTCAAAATACAACTATTCAGTGTTCATCAGTGACTGTCCTTACATACAGGTTTTAATTATTTTAAGTTGGATCTTCATTATCTAGTATTACCATCTGTTACTTTTGAAATGTCTTTTATTATTTTATTTATTTTATGTATATGTGTGAGTGCACACACACATATACGTATATATGGACCTCTCTCTGTCTCCCTCCCTCTCTCTCTCCCTGCCCCCCCCCCACACACTCACTCCCCTGTGTATGCCTTATGACCCCTAAAGGACAGAAAGGGCTGTAGCTGCCAGTGGTTTGTAGTCTTCCAGCCTAAGGAGCCCTTTCACCCACTTCAACAGCAGCGCCCACTTTGCTGGCTTGTCTTGAGTTACTTGTCAGTTTCTTAGACTGTCACTTTAACAAGGAACATAGATTGTTTGGTTCTTCAGCCCTCGGTCATGAGCTTAAAGCTCAGCAGTAAAGCCAGGTGTGCATGGATGGCAATAGTAAATTTCTGTAATTTGCCGTGTGTCTGTGTGTGTCTGTGTGTGTCTGTGTGTGTGTGTGTGTGTGTGTGTGTGTAAAATTAAAAATGTAAAGCCTAAGCGTTTCAGTTGTGAGTTTCCTCTTTGGGATACTGTGGCTATTCACAAAAGTTTGGGAGAGGGCATTAATATAGATTATAATTTAATACTATCTCCACATCAGACAAACTACATATTTTATATTGTATAATTTTTTATTTCATTCTCATAATAACCTTCTGAAGTATTATTAGCAATTTTTGACATACTGATAGAAATTCAATCCTGGTTATCAGAAAAATCTAAATAACAGCATTTCCTAAGCCCCTGAGCTTCCTCATCAGAATCTAGGGACAAGGCTTTTTTTTTTCTCTTCATTAGTTTATCTATTTATTCACTTTATATCCCAAACACAACCCCCCTCCCAGTCTCACCCTCACAAATCCATCCCCCTATTACCTCATCCCTTCTTTGAGGAGAAGGGGAGTCCCCCTTTCCTTCCCACATCTCCCGGTACTACCCTTCCCTGGGACATCAAGTGACTAAGAGCATCCTCTCCCACTGAGGCCTAACCAGGCAATCCAGAGATCCAGTGGCAGGCAACAAAGTCAGGGACAGCCCATGCTCTAATTGTTAGGGGACCCACATGAAGACCAGGTTGCACATCTAACACAAATGTGTAGGGACCTAGGTCCTGCTTCTGTGTGCTCTTTGGTTGGTGGTTCAGCCTCCCATGGGCCCAAGTTGACTCTGTATGTCTTCTTGGGGTATCCTTGACCCCTCTGGCTCACTCAATCCTCTCCCCCACTCTTCCACAAGACTCCCCCAACTCCTCCTGTTTGGCTGTGGGTCTCTTTCTCTGCTTCCATCTGCTACTTGATGAAGCCTCTCAAGAGACAGTTCTGCTAGGCTCCTGTCTACAAGCATAGCAGAGTATCATTAATAGTGTCAGGGGTTGGCTGTCTCCCATGGGATGAATCTCAAATTTAGCCAAGTCATTGGTTGGCTGTTCCCTCGATCTCTGCTTTATCTTTATCCTTCTGCATCTTATAGGCAGGACAAATTTTGAGTGGAAGGTTTTGTGGGTGGGTTGATGTCTCCCTCCATTAGAAGTCCCACTGGCTACAGGAGGTGGCCACTTCAGTCTCCATATCCCCAACTGCTAGGAGTCTCAGCTAGGGTTGCCCGCATAGACTTTGGGAGCCTCCCTCATCCTAGGTCTCTGGCTAGTTCCAGAGGTGCCCCAACACACTGATTTCTGTCCTTTCTCCCAAACCTCTCCTGCTCCTCCCCCCAGTTGATCCCCATCCTTCTTCCCTGCTTTACTCCCTGCTCCTACCCAGTTCACTCGCTCTACCCACCTCCAATGTCTATTTCATTTCCCCTTTTGAGTGAGATTCATGCATCCTTAGGGACAACAAGGCTTAGTTTGTATATTTAGACTGGCACTCCCAAATGAACCATCTGTAGTCAATTCGTTTGAGTTCTGCTGTGTCATTTTACTCTTGATAGCTTAGCTAGTTAGAATCATCTCTGCATTCCAAACTAATCTTAAGTCCTAACTCACTATGTCAGTAACCTCAGGAATTATTACAGTTTACCATACAGAGTTTGTTGAGTTAACCCTATCCTTGTATATAAACATAAAAATCCAACCAGAGTTCCTTAATCTCAGTACTTAGTCCACGTTAGAAGCAGGTAAGTCTCTGTGAGTTTGAGGCCAGCCTGGTCTACATAGTGAGTTCCAGGACACCCACGGCTATACACAGAAACTCTGACTAAAAGAAGGAGAGAAGGAGGTGGGAAATGGTCAGAAGGAAAGGATGGAAGAAGAAGGAAGCGGGTAGAAGGAGAAAAGGGGAGGGAAAAAGTTCAGCTAACAGTCAAGAGACATTTTCGTAGATATAATGAGTTCTTAGTTCTAAGCATCTGGTTTGGAAACAGTCTTTTGAAACCCACGTCAATATTTACTCCAAATATGTTCCTATCATTGGATCAACAGTATTCTGCCTTTAAAATGTCCTGGGATGATCCACTGCTATCACACGTTCATGAAAATAATGTCCCACAAATGGGCATGTTTGTAAAAGACTGTTGTTTATGCCCTATTAGTACTATTTAGTCTATTTAATTAAAAATAATAAAATACAAAACAGCTTCCCCTATAGCCCTCTTTATCTCCCAGCTTCTCCTGCCTCCTCCATAATTTCTTCTCTTATCTTTAATACAGACATTTGAGTCTGATTCTGTTTTGCAAGCATTTAAAACACAAATGTGATGTTTTACTTATTTTGGCATTTAATGGGGCACTGCACATTTATAGGAAGGAAACAATTATATTAATGTAACATTTAAATTATACAATTAAAGCTTGCCAAAACTCAAATCATACTAGAATAATGATAATTTCTTCCACAGTAAATTAAAATAAATTTTATTTTCTTAGTGTGCTTGTCATTTACTAAATCATATGAGGGCTGAAATGAGCAGAGATTCTGGCTCATTTCTGTCTGAGTACGTACAAAAGAGTAAAAATACTGCACAGAAACAGAGAGTGAGTGTTGAAGATTGGTCTAAGTGGCATGCTGCCGCCTGCCGCAGTCTCTGCAGTCACATTTATGCAGGGACTTGAGGACAAGTTTCCTTGCCAGGTGCTCTTGGAGATTAGCTCCGAAGGCTTTGGCCCAGGATTGAGGCTGCTTCCAAGCTGTGTTGATGTCCGTGTGGTCTGTGGGCTCATGGTGGAAGACGAGAGCATCCTAGCATTTGAGGTGGTAGCTGGTGGTGGTGTTGGTGTTGGTGGTGATGGTATTGCTGTTGTTGCTGTCATTGAAATTGTTCCCATAATAGGAGCATACATGAGGAGCAGGCTGATAGTGAAGGAATGCTTGATCATCATTTTCGTTTGCTTTAAAATGATCATAAAATGTAATACTCAGTTCACAAACACATAGACAATCACATATCTTTAGTTGTGTTTATTTAGTATATTCACATAATATAAATGGGCTCTTTAATTATTCATTAATGAACAGATAACAAGCTTCCTTTCTATACATCTCCTGATAGAAGACCTGTTTTCTATCTAGGTCACTAACTTCAGGAATAAGCATTCTGAATACTAGAATGAGCTTGATTTGTTTTCCTGTTTCGCAAATGAGTTAAGCATGAGGCATTTAAACCAGTAAGAATGGGGCGTGAGGATCAGGGCAGCAGCAAAGGTGCAACGGGGTGGGGTGGGTGGGAGAGGAGAGTAGCAGCAGGAGAATGGCAGGCGGCAAAGCATCCTCTTGGCATGTCTGTGGCTTCTCGCTCAACAGTTTAAGGATTAGCCCTACAAATTAGAATATTGCTTTTTAATTTTTACAAAAAAAAAAAATAGAAGAAGAAAAAAACCAACTTCCCCAATGCTAAGATTTCCTTGATTTTAACTGTCTTTGGGGGTAGGAGAGAGCAAACAGCTAGCTGTTTGAGTATTTCATAGCTTTTTAAAAAGGAAATCTAGAATTGATTAAAAATGAGTCTGCCGTTTTACAGCTGAGTCTACACAAGGGGTAACAGCGTGTCTAGAGATCCCTGTCTTAAAGTGAGCAGACCCGAGCCTGAGCCTGGGCCTGAGTCTGAGTCCAGGTTCTTTAGCCGGTAGAGATGGTGGTAACACAGCAGGTACCTATACCAAAGGACTATCTCTAGGATTAAGCTACTTTTCTTTTATCCTGTATTCAAATCTAATACATCTTGCTACATCTGTGATAAGCAGACCCCTGTTTACCATGATTCAATATTTTTTATTCAGATCTTAAATTTTAGGAATATATATAAGAACTTCCATTTTATTCTAATACATAGTTAAGCATTTTCAAGTTACTATTACCTTTTGATTTGGTGAACTGCTTTTGAAGATTATGAATTCAGCCTTTGTCTGGTATTCTGGAGAATGATCCTGAAAGGGAGTCTCTTCTCACTGAGTTCTAAATAATATAGTTAGAAGTCAGTCACGTGCTTGGAGCCCCGCCTCTTTGGAAGCATCTAAATGAGTGTTTCCAAACATCTAATGTAAACAGGCAGAGTTTAACAGAGATTAAGGAATTCAAATAAAGTCGTTGTAAAGTCTGTCTACTTATTAGAGGATCCAGTGAATACTTCACTACATTTAGTCTTTCTGTATGCACCCGAATGGATTGCTTCAGTGAATTGAGTCTAACTAGATGAATATACAATTTTCCTTTTTAATTATCATTATTTCAAACCAAGTAAGAACATTAATGATGATTTTAAAATAATTTAGGAATTTTACATCTTAGGAAATTAAATGTTGGTAACTAAAAGGTAAAAGTAGCCTCTCAGACAAGAAGTTAAACAGTATTCACATGGAACTGTAAAGAATTAGACAGGGAAATGATAGTGTGAGACTGAATTACAGAAGTTTGCTTTAAAAAACCTGTCCTAAACCACCTCTGTGACGAGATGAAGTCAGTCCTTTACAGGGAAGTAGGGCTGTGTTGTATTAATAGCTTCCTTTTCCTGGCAAGCAATGTGAGTATAGCAGGGATGGACAGTGGTGTTGGTACACAAGAAGTTACTGCATGAGTGGCAGAGGAACAAGCTAGTACATGTCCCTTCCTTAATCTGTTGTGAGGTTTTTTTTTTCTCCTTTTGAATGAATAGGCAAATACTTGCCAAATCTCTAGCCTCACTTCATGGACGGTAGTTGTGATCATACTTAGGAAATAAACACAAGAAGCCTCTTGGCAACCAGAGAAATGCTATAAGTCAATGACTAAGATAGTGCCTGGTACCATGCCTCACCTAACTTCTTGCTTATTCTGAGGACTTACTCTGGGAAATATAGTTGAAATGGTTATAGTGATGTTTCCTCCTTGAGCTAGTTAACTGTGGCCCAGTAATTGATTATGTTTTTCTAACTCTGACCTTTTGGATTTATTCTTTTTTTTTTTTCCTTTGAAACAGAATCTCCCAAGTGTCTGGCCTTGAATTCACCATCTTCTTCCCTCACTTCCAAGTGCTGAGATTACAGTGTGGCCATCATGCCTGGCTATTTAATTTATGGTTAAACTTCTAGCAACTCAATCTCACCTTATTTAATTCAGTACTTTCTCCTTATTTTTCTCATAGCCGTTTGGCTTGGTCTTTGTTTGTTTTGTTTTGTGAGATAGGGTTTCATATAACCTGGCTCTTCTCATACCCTATTCATTTCATTTATCATTCAGCCAGATACTAGCTCTCTAACTTTGGGTTTCTCATTATCTTATCTTTTTTATTAATCTTAATGATCCTAAACAAACAAAAGTTATTCACCATTATCCAGCCTTGAAAGACCTTCATATTGTTAATGTGTCTGAAGTTTTTTCCTTCCCTGCTCGGAATTCCTCCTGTGGAGGTCTGACTCTGATGTCAGTACCCTTTTTCTATGTATTAACCTTCCCTAATTCTATAGTGAAGAACTAGTCATTTTAGGAAATTGTAGCTATCAGAGTCTGGGTTTTTTTTTTCTTCCCCTGCCTTCAGGTCAGGCACACCTCTTATTCTTTGTATTTCTCTACCTTCTAGCATAGTAGTTATTAAGAATAGGAGACAGTAAGCTCTGGGATTCGTTGAAAACCTGTCAGTTTCTTTCTGTTTCTCCAAGGATATTAGCAATGTCTGAAGTAGCAACTATTGGTCATTTGACTTTTTTCCCCTGTGTTATAAACATACATTCACAAATCATAGGCCTAAATTTAAGAGCCCACTTCTACTTTCTGGCTCTTGTTTGATAGGTCATATGTACATTCATCTCTGACAACCTAAAGGTGAATCAATAGAAGGTTGACACTCAAATTATTTGGAACACTTTACCTTGGTTGGTATGAGACTTGGACTTGCTTCTTGCCACCTTTCATCATATCTCCATACCACTCCTGTTAGCCTTGTGGCTAACTACCTGAAAATGTACCTGAGTGCTGGTGACATAAGTTGTGTGACTTGTCCTGTGTAGCTTATTTCTATTCACTCTAGACAAACAGGGACATGACAGACTGAAGGAGCTATTCATCCAACTTGTGCTAATACTATTACAGGAGCTTCAGTGACTCAGTGTGCAGCATCACCAAAGCCCCTCTCCAGCATCAGTGATGAATCTCAGAGTTGCATGCCTGTAGTCTTCTCCCTCCAGCAACTACTTACCCTACAGTATACCCTTGGGGACAGGGAGCGTGGCTCCTGAGTGTTCCCTCTGTCCACATGAGAATGTTAATAGATCCATTTTCATGAGGGTTATCACAGCTGCTCTGATCAAGTTGACAGTAATCACATCCAGCCCAGAGGGGGAAAAACAGTATGTACATCACTTTCTGGTCTGGTGTTTGGCTTTGAACCAGTTCTCCAAAGTTTGGTGGAGGGCTTCTTCAAAACCCTAGAAGATAGTAGAACTAGATGACTCAGTAGAGGTGAGAAATAAACTTGTTATCATAGCTGGGAATATTTGGGGGCTATTTATAATAGAAATCCATTTGTGCTTTCCATCCTGCTTCTACCTGAGATGCTGATCTGGATACAGAATCCTATTGGACTTTTCTCATCTCTGAATTCCATTTGACCAATAGGGAATACAAAGAGACTGAAGAAAGAAAGGGTAGATGGTAATGTATTCTCTTGGTCACCATGGCTGGCTGTATCCTTCCATGAGATGATGGTTTTGTTAGATAGTCCCCTCTCTGTATTTGCTTTCTGGTAACTGCTCCACTTCAACTGGTATTTCTAACCTTTTTTATAATTGTCTTAAGCCCTGCCTTACCCTTTTTATGGAATCTCTTGGGTCCCCAATAGAGTTTTCCACCAACTAGAATTTTACTTCAACAAATTATATAGTGTATCTTTCTACACTCAACTATTTTGGATTCATAAATTTATCTTGCTCCAAGGATTTCAAAACAGGGTTATAGATCTATATTAAATTTGAAGATTTTATTGTATTAATTGCAAGATTTCTGTGTACCTTATTAGAATGCCCAACATATGGCAAGTAGAGGCACCATTCATTTAAGAATATGTTAAATCCTTGGGTATGATGATACATGCCTTTAATCCCAGTTTTTGGGAGGCACTGGGAGGTGGACATTCTGAATTTGAGGCCAGATTGGTCTACTTAGTAAGTTCCAGTCCAATCTAGCCTACATACTGAATTCTTGTCTCAAAAAACCAAACAGACAAGAAACATAGCTCAACAGTTAACACTTGCTACTCTTGCAGAGGATCTCCTTTGGTTCCAACACCTACATGATGCATCACCATCACCTGTAACGCCAGTTCCAGGGGATCTGGCCTCTACAGACTGCCAAATGCACGTGACATATGTATACTCACCAAGCAAACACACATAGCATAAATAAAATAAATAATAAATAAGCATTTAAAAATTTTTGAAAAAATCTGGTAAGATCTGTGCAGAGGTGTGTGTGTGTGTGTGTGTGTGTGTGTGTGTGTGTGAGAGAGAGAGAGAGAGAGAGAGAGAGAGACAGAGAGAGAGACAGAGAGAGAGACAGAGACAGAGAGAGACAGACAGAGACAGAGAGACAGAGAAAGAACATGTAGATATGTACACATGAGTGCAGGTGCCCTCAGAGGTCAGAGGCATCCCTAGAGCTGGAGTTATAAGCCACCTGACTTGGGTGCTGAGAACCAAACTTGGGTCCTCTGGAGCAGTAGCATGTTAGCCACTGAACCATCTCTCCAACACCCTGCATTAAAAGTTATGTCATGCCACCAAGTGTGTAATTGTTTGGTTTGGGTTTTATTATTACTTTATTGACTTATTTTGAGACAAGATATTACTCCTACCCAGGCCAACCTGGAATTCTCTATGTAGGCATTATTGGCTTTGAACTTAGGGAGCCTTCAGCCTCTGCCTCTCAAATGTTGAGATTATAAACATATACCTCAATACCCAACTTATAAATGGATTTTTACTTATATTTAAAAGTTGAACATTTAAAGCATGTTGACAATATATAGCACAGAAAAAAATGGCTTTTGGTATTTCCTTTTTAAAAGATGTATTTTGGTTTTTTTTAATTGTGTGTAGGTATATGTGTCTGTGTGTGGGCATGTGCATGTGGGTACTTGTGCTCAAGGAGACTGGGGAAGTTAGAGCTGGAGCCTGAGTCATAGATAGTTGTGAACTGCCTGATTAGAGTGCTGGGGACTCTTCTACAAGAGCAGCAAGAATTCATTACTACTGAGCCATCTCTTGAGAACAGTATTACTTTTAAACAAATGATTTGAAAACTTCCCAAGACAGTAAATATACAACTATCAAAAACGGCAGGATGCTGTTAGATTTAATCCTGAGTAGCCTTTTCTTTTTTTTTTTCTTTTTTTTTTAATCAAACCCTGACTTTTACTTTTTCACACAGGGGTAGTAAACACAAAAAGGCAGAATGTGGGGAAGGGGATTATGCAGGAGCGTGGGTGTTCAGAGGGAGTACAGATATCTCGCAGAACAGAGTATCGGCTGGGTGAAGGTTCAGGGAACAGGTCACTATGACTCTGTCTATGAATCACTTGTTTCTTATCTAAGCTGGACTATCCACCAAGGCTACCCATCCACAAGGTCTATGACTATTAGTTCTTATCCAGGCTGGTAAATTTCCACCAAAGCTGCCTGATTACAATATCTTATAGCTATCTGTTTTAGTGTTTTTCCACAGAGACCAATGCTTTGGTTAGCAGGCTGACTTAGGCCTATGGCTGATTTTAGGCCTTCAGTGTGTAAGCAGGGCTGCCCCTGACATCTCCTCCCTTCTCCAAGTATAGAAGGACCGTGGCGAGCCGGGCGGTGGTGGCGCACGCCTTTAATCCCAGCACTCGGGAGGCAGAGGCAGGCGGATTTCTGAGTTCGAGGCCAGCCTGGTCTACAGAGTGAGTTCCAGGACAGCCCGGGCTATACAGAGAAACCCTGTCTCGAAAAACCAAAAAAAAAAAAAAAAAGAAGGACCGTGGCGATTACAATCTTACAAAGGCAGGGATAGAGGACTGACCTCCAGTAATTAAAGGAGACCTTGTAATGGCTCTAGTCCTCCTGTCGTCCAGTGAGGCATGAGGGCCATACCCGTCCTGATGTCTTTTTCCTGGAGAGGGGATTCTTTTGACATCAACCCCTATGTAGTCCGGTTTGTCCCTCAGGGAACCCAGAAGGATATTTTTAATTTTTATTTATATTCCCTTGCAGTGCTTAGCCTTGCAGCCTAAGCAAGAATTTAAGTCGCCAGTCAGAGAGGGTTCCGGGTGGCCCCTCTCTGTTTGGTCCAGGGGCAGAAGTCTCCTATTTTAGGTTAGGTGGAGATGGGTTTTGGGAACACCCTGGATAGAGTAACAACCTTGTCTTGAGTCTCATGGTCCTCCATAGTTAACTTATGATAACTTATGACCTTTTTCATGTTCTCTTTAACCATCTCTGTCTTGTCTATGTAAAAGCAACTTTCTTCTTTAAGGACTACACAGTCTAGAGCTGTACACAGTCTTTTCTATTGTAAAAGAGTAAATCGAGTCCAATAAAGTCCTTTGTAATTTTTGGAGGTCATTTTAGACAGTGAAATGAGGGATTTCTTCAGATTAGTTGATGTTAATCTCTAGCTGTTTGATGTCCTTGTCAATGGCCCATCGAAGGTCTGAGTAGTGTTTAAGTCTGGAGGCCAGCATCAGGATTAGAACTTCCAACAGCAAACACCACGGGTGATTCATTTTTACCTAAGATACTCCCCAGGTTAGAGCTCTTGGGAGCCCTGCTTCCTCTGGGTTCTGTGAGATTGGATGCAGAGCCACCTCCTGGGATCTTCTGAGTGCTCAGACCCAGACCCTGAGTAGCATTTTCAATTGCACATAAACCATCATTTTCTTCTATAGTAAAATAGCATCTTGGTTTAGAAATATAATACAGGCAAAAGACATGCTTCCCCTAGTTTAGATAGATCTATCTTAAAGCCAGGGGTTCCCTAGCATGCATAAAGTAAGTTTGAGACCAGCATGGGTTATGTAAGACCCTATCTGAAAAACAAAACAAACAAGCAAGTAAACAAAAAAGAAAGCAATAACTACACATTCTAGAGCAAGTAGCCACTTCCAAGCAAAGTTAATTTTGATCATTGTAAAGCTGTAAGTTTGTTTTCTTAATTTTGGCTTGTCATGACTTGTTCTTCATAACCAATGTAAACTAACTCAGTATTTTGTTAATATCATGCTAAAAGACTTTCAAGAAATCATGTAAGCCAGGGATAATAGGTACATAACTTGTGTTCAGAATTAAAATTTATTGGAATCATGAACACAGAAACAAATGGCTGAGTAGACCTGGGTTAGAGTAAAGTCCTTCCCTCCCATTGTACCCTAGAAAACCATAAAGGACTGCTTGCCAGGGCCACATGATCTGAACTCTCCTGGTCCACACCCATAGCTGCCTAGAGTAGCTGGGCTAGACTAGAGACTTGAAATCAGAGTTCAGCCTGACTTGACTTTGAAAAGATTGTCTCCTCTTTTCCATTCCCTTGTAGATGACAATATTTCTATTTCTTGAGTTTTAAATAAAGATGTTTACATCATCTTACTACAACTAAGTCTTGTTGATTCTGCTTCAGAAAAAGTTTATGCTGCACCTTCCATATTATACACTCACTCCGCAGCCCCATCCATTTTCATATCTGCAATTGACAAGCTTTTTTTTTTCTTTTTCAAGTAAAGGACAAGGCGGTGACTGTAAGAACCTGGAGTAGCTCGCTAGTATTATTGTGCAGCAGCTGTTGAGCTGACCTCTAGTCTAGGCTGTTGCTTTAGTCTCTGCATCCTTGCACATTTCTTCCAGAATGACCTCTTTATGGCCATAGCTATGTACTTCCAGGTAGCACGTTTTGTTTTATATATTCCTACTAACCAAGATTTTATACATAAGGCATTCATTTTCCAATTCTGAGGTTTTTGCCATGCCTTCATAGCTATTGATACTATTATCTTTTCAAAACTTTTATTGATTTTTTTTTTTTTAGGAAAATGTATGTTATAAAAAAAAACAGGAAACAAATGGCTGGGAGTACTAGTACACACATTTAATCTCATCTCTCGAGGCAGAGGCAGGGCAAATAGATTTCTATGAGTTCAAGTCCATCCTAGTCTGCATAGTAAAGCTCCAGGCCAGCCCAGGGCTACATAGTGAGATCTGCCTTTAAAAAAATAAAGTGCAGAACTGTTATATACCTACTTTTTATGCCATCCAGCATGTCTGTGCCACACTTGTAAAAGATGCCTGATTGTAAATCCTTACATCCTTAGCATCTCATACATGTCCTTACATGGCCAGGCTGCTCATACTGCTTAGCTAAAGCAGTGTCAAAAGTTGTTTTTGTAAGAGGCTGCATGCTAGCTTTTCAGTCTAGAATTCTGGCTCCTAGTAAATGTATGTGAGCTTTGACAAGCTAGGGAAGGTATCATCAGGCCAGTTGTCAGGAAGACTCTAGAGCAGTGGTTCTCAACCTGTGGGTCATGACTCTCTAGGGTTGGGGGAGTTGCCTATCAGATATCTTGTGCACGTGTTTTTGTGTGTGTGTGTGTGTGTGTGTGTGTGTGTGTGTGTGTGTGTGTGTGTATAAAGTAGCAATGATGAAATAAGTTTATGGTTGGGGGTCACCCTATCATGAGAAACTGTATTAAAGGATCATAGCATTAGGAAGGTTGCGAGCCAGTGCTGTAGAGACTAGGTATACAGCAGAGTCTGCCCATAGACTTAGAATGTCCAACACACATCCTGTATATCACCTTCGCTGAAGTGGTAATAAAGTAGTGTTAAAACTGTTTCCATTTGGTGTTCATGGCATGCTAGAAGACTTGTTAGTGACCATGGTGAGTAGGGACATCTGTAAACAAATATTCCATTCTTGATACTCTATGCCTCACCTTTTGCTCCACTTCCACAAACAACCTTACCAGTGTCATCTGCCTCCCCTGGCAGCCTGCCATGTCTACCTTTAGTAAGGGCAATCTTGGACTTTTCACTCTTGAGTCCTCTAAGCAAGGTTGCCCCTTCCCCAAATAAGGTTCTATGTATGTGTCACGAATTATAAAATTCAGCCTTTTAAAGTCTACAGCTTCATGGATTGTAGCATATTCTGAGTTGTGCTTTCATCACTGTTAGTCTTTTTTTTTTTTAGTATACAATAGTTTATTCAGGGCATGGGGAGAGGAGTTAAGAAGGGAGTAGAGACAGAGAGAGGCAGAGAGAGAGAGAGAGAGAGGAGGGGAGGGGAGGGGAGGGGAGAGGAGAGAAGAGAAGTAGAGGCTGGCTATGAGCACATGGAGAGAGAGAGGGGAAGGGAATGGAGGGAGAGGGGGAGTGGCAGAGAGGACAGAGGGAGAGCAAGAAGACAAAAGAGCAAGAGCACTGCTAGTCAGTTTTAAAGTTTGTTCACCCTTAAATAAACCTTAAAGCCATTAGCAAGCACCCCCTTTCCCTGTACCTGACAGCTACTGATCTTCTTATGTCTCTGTGGGTTGCATATTGTAGATATATAAGGGAATCTTACAGTATATGTTCCTTTGTGACTTCACACGTATTTTTAAGGTTCCCCTGTGTTGTCATATGTATGTATGTATGTATGTATGTATGTATATGTATATATGTATAAATATATATAATATATATAAATATATTCACACACATATATACATATGTGTATATATATGTATATATTTCATTTCATTTTATATCTGACTAATATTCCATTGTGTTGCTATATCACAGTTTAACTTTCTGTTATCTGGTAATGAATTTTTCTCCACTTTTTGGTCACTGTCCATAGTGCTGCTGTAAACACACGTGTTTTTGTAGGGTCTGTGTTTTCAGGTTTTGAGATATGTGTCTAGAAGTAGAGTTGTTAAAACATGGTAACCAAATGTTAACCTCTAAGGACTGACTAACTTTCCCAAAGTACAATATGCCATTGTACTGTCCTGTTTAGTGCGTGAGTGTTCTAGATTCTCTGTATCTGACCAAATGCTTGCTGTTACCTGTTCATCTAGGCAAATTCTGAGAGATCCTTCCTCTAAACCACAGTGGTTCTGTTATTATTTTACAATGACCATGACAAAATATTATGTGATGTTTCTATGTTGGACATTTAGTTCCTAGGTTTTACATATGTTTATATACCCAGAAAATCTAGTTTAGAGATGGGATTTTATAGAGCACTTAAATAGACCTAGATTTTGTTTGTTGTATTTTGTTTTTGAGGTGGAGACTTGCTTTATAACTCAGATTAACCTTGAACTCAGGACCCTGCCTCTGTCTCCCAAGTGTTAGAATTACACACTAAGCCTAATCTAACTTTTTGTTTTTGTTGAGTTTTTTTTGCTTGTTTTGGTTTGGTTTTTTTGTTTGGTTGGTTTTTTTTTTTTTCAAGACAGGGTTTCTCTTTGTAGCCTTGGCTGTTATGAAACTCTGTAGTCCACACTGGCCTTGAACTCAGAGATCTGCCTGTCTCTACCTCGAGAGTCCTGGATTGAAGGCATTCACCACCACTGCATGGCTGGAGATCTATTTTTAATCCCCCCCCCTCTCTCATTTATTGATCGTATTTAAACTTGTCTAAAACATGAGTTTATCATGGTCAACTTATTTCAATCCCAAATATTTAAGAAAAGAAGGGGATGGAATTGAAGTTCTGAAGTGATCCAGAAGAGTTCTTAAGTGGTTTTCAGTGATACTTGGTTTGTAGAAACAGTAGCCATGGTGTTCAGTTGCATTACAGAGATGCATTAGTGATGAATACATACAGACTGACCTGGCAGTTCTAGCTTTAGGTATGTTTTAAGAACATTAGTATTTATAATCCAGCCACTGCTCTATAGAAATAGGTAGTTGAATCTACTTTCTAGTGCATCTAGTCCTGAGAATATTTACGAGATTTATTTTAAAATATAGAGCAAGTATGTGAGAATAAACACACCTGGATAAAAAGAGTCTCTACAAAAAGAGTCACATAGAGACAATGTACTTCACACTATGTCACCTTTAAGTACAACATTTTAGGGAAGGAGGAGGAGTGTTCTTAAAGTTTAAAACACATTCTTTCAGAATATGATAGAAAAACAAACTTGACTTTTTTGGTCTAAGATGACAAAATGCCAAGTTTAGTACAGTTTTATTTATAGTAAGGTTTGTTCTTCGTTTTAATTTTAAAACTGCCTCTTTCAGGCAGTGGTGGTGCAGGCCTTTAATCCAAGTACTCAGGAGGCAGAGGCAGGTAGATCTCTTGATTTTGAAGCCAGCCTAGCCTATAGAGCTAGTTCAAGGACAACCAGCCCCAGGTACATAGAGAAACCCTGCCTCAAAAAAACAAAAACAAAAAATTGAAAACTACCTCTTACATTGTTTTATGAATCCAATTATGGTTTTATTGGACTAAGTAAAATCATTTATCATGATTGTTTTGATGAACTACACTAAAAATGTAAGAGTATCACATGGTATTTATACTTAAAATCCATTATGGGTCATTTTATGATTTATATGCGAAAATACTCTTCCTAGTTTCAAATAACTCCTTAATTCTCCAATTAATTTATTAAAAAAAAAAAGAAAAACCTTTGGCTTTCACAATGTGTCTGTAAGTTCATACTTAATGGCATATAGCTTTCTGGTATAGTTTAAAGTCAGGACAAAGACTTAGACTCCTTTTTGAAAACAAGAGGGTTGGGTATGGTGGCATAAACCTGCAATCCCGACATTGGGAAGGCCGAGGCAGAGTTAGAATGAATTCAAAGCCAGCGTGTGTTATACAGGAGAACCTCTTCCAGAACAACATAAAACGAGAAAAGATTTGATATTGTCTTATAGAAAAGCTATACCATGAGGAAATACTAGTCCCTACAGTTAGATGAGGTTATTTTTTTTTTTTTTTGAACCTAAGGAAAAACTCTGCAGTTGGGTCCTTTATTTCTTTTATACACTAGGCCATGAATTCGTATGGAATGGGCTCCAGCAGCTCAGGCTCTTTCCCATTAGTCCTCACAAAGTGTGCTTCTCTGGGTGGTGCAGGCTGGCGCTTCAGCTGAACCCAGGTGCCCTTCTCTTTGGCTTCCTTTTTCTTCTGATCGTTCTCCTTCACCCGCTTCAGGAAGCTGTCTCTGCTCTTCGAGTGTTTAATGTGCTCAATCCGCACATTGATCCTCTTGGCCAGAATCTTGCCCTTAGCTTGCTTGTTTACAATGATGCCCACGGCATGCTGGGTGACATTGTAGACTCTTCCGGTTTTGCCGTGGTAACACTTATGGGGCATTCCTTTTTGAACAGTACCCATTCCCTTGATGTCTACAATATCACCCTTCTTATAGATTCGCATGTATGTGGCCAAAGGAACAACTCCATGTTTCCTAAAAGGCCTAGAGAACATATACCGAGTGCCTCTCCTCTTTCCCTTTGTGTTGGTCATTTTGGCGAGTTAACTGGAAGATGGCTGCCTAGGCCGAAAGGAAGAGGGCGGGGCTAGATGAGGTTATTTTTAAACAATGACTTTACTTAATTGCCATTGGTATGAGGAAGTACACCTGAATATTGAGTGCCTACACACTAGAGCTGGTATTTTAAATGGTGGTGGCCATGTGCCAGATAGTCTTACACTATACAATGTCTCAGATGTGTTAGTGGTCTCTGAGGCTTTGGTTGGCAAATAATAGCTTTCCCAGTGGTTATTGTGGTATATGGCATCTTTGTTTTTCCTTACTGGTGGTTTGATGTCTCCTCCTTCTCTCTACTTGATGAAAAGCCATTAAACCTGAGCTTATGTTCTGTTTAGGCAAATATTTGAAAGTCATCCAAACTCTGTCAGCTTTTGAAGTGTTCATTTTGTTGAAACTGTGACTATGGGCAACAAATAATTCAAAATAAAGAGTTGTATTTCCTGATGTGGTTATTCTGGTGACCTGAGTTTAGATCCTCAGTGCAAGGAGTGGTAGCATTGGCATACGTCTGTAATACTCACACTCCTGTGGAAGGGTAGAAACAGGAGAATCTCCTGGAAGGTTGTAGGTCAGTTAGGTAGCATATACAACAGACAACAAGTGATTCTCTGCCTCAAACAATGTAGAAGTTGAGGACCAACTCATGAGGTTACTTGACCTCTGATTTCTGTACAGATGTACAGATGTGCACACATGTACACATGTGCTTTAAGTCATATTGTTTTTGAGATAAACAATAAGTCAGCTCTTTGAAGTATAACTGTGAATGGGAAACTATATGTCTCTATGAGTTCAATCATAGAGTTCAATCATATCTCTTTCTGAGCTCATTAGTGATCCAAGATTTCTTACCCATTAAGAAATGGGTACATGTATAGGTACATGTATAGACAGATGGCTCAGCAGTTACCAATACTTGCTACTCTTATAAAGGACCTAGGTTCAGTTCTCAGCACCTGCATTGCAGCTCTCAATTGTCTGTAACTCCTATTCTGAGGAGTCCAATGGCTCCTTCTGGCCTCATTAAATACCCAACATGCATGTGGTGCTTGTAGTGTAGTGATCAAAATACATGCAGGCAAAACACTCATAAACATAAGACAGAGTTAACTGTAATTAAAGCACAAATGGTCAATACATTTGACTTGAGTTCTTTTCTTGTGCGTAGCTGTGTCTGTGCAGTTATGTATATATTTGCATGTGCATGCAGAGGCCGGAGTTGATATTAGATGCTGTTTTTTATTACCATCTACCTTATCTTTTGAAACATTGTCTTTCTCTGGCTCTGAAGCTCACTGATTTGGCTAGACTGGCTGACTAGACAAGCCCCCAGGATCCTCCTGTCTCCATCTCCTAGGGCTAGCATTACAGCATGCTGCTAAATCTAGCTTCTTATGTAGGTACTGGTAGTTCAAACTCAGATCTTCGTGCTTGCTCAGGAAGCACTTGACTGACTGAATATATCTCATCAGACCCTAACTTACTCCTTAAAACACCCTGGTATAATGTTTTAGACTACTTTTGAAATCAGAACATGCCAGGCGGTGGTGGCGCACACCTCTAATCCCAGCACTTGAGAGGCAGAGGCAGGTGAATTTCTGAGTTCAAGACCAGTCTGGTCTACAGAGTGAGTTCCAGGACAGCCAGAGCTACACAGAGAAACTCTGTCTCGAAAAAAAACAAAAAAAAAGAAAAGAAAAAAAAAATCAGAACACAATCAGCTAGCAAGGTAACAGACTTTAAAATGACCAAAGTTAATCCTGTTTTTTTTGTTAAACTACAGTGCACAGCTGAGCAATTCTACTGTTTTAAGTACAGGTTTGACTTCATGAATAACCTCAATAAATCCAGAATCTCAAGTCAGGGATTCTGATGAGGAAACATAAGTGTGTTTCTCCTGCATTTTGCCACCTAGTTCTTCAACACACTTAACAAATGAAAGACAGTCAAGCCAAACTGGCATTTTTTAAAAAGCTGACCTTCTTAAAGACCTCACTTTATACTACAGTTTTCAGTGTGTGAAACAAATGAATCTGCTTAACACATTAATACACTGAGGTGACAATAGCTTTCACTCCCTGGCAGACTACATTTGAGCAGTTTACTGTACTAAATTGTTCAGGAATTTTCAGAATTAATGATAATTAGCAGCTATCTGGAATTGGTTCACATGTAATTCTACACTGCCCTGAACTAGTTTTTTGGATGGCAAATAATAGCCTTGTCAGAGCCTTCATTCTGGTTTCATTTTCCCCTGAGATGGGTAGTCTTCCTAAGTTGTCCAGGCTGACTTGGAGCTTCTAAGTAGCAGATACTCTAAGTACATTCCATTACACTTGGCTTCCTTCATTCTTGACTTTTCTCTAATGTTCCTCAGGACTTTGCTTTGACCTCAGTGGAAGAACTGTAGATTCTAGAGTAGACTCGGCATGTCCTAAATAGGTCACTGTTAGTACACTGCTCACATCTTTGATATGTTCTTGTTTCTTAGGAATTCAGATAAAAGATAGTTAAAAGAAACTTAGGAGAAATAACGTCAAAACTGAAACACAAAGGATAAATAGGGTTGCCAATGTAAGAAGGGGGATGTGCAGCTTCCCTAAAAGCCTAGTGGCCAAAGAGAGCGTGGTGAGTGAAGCAGCAGAAGTTTAGTTTGCGAGGGCTACAGGAGGCTGTATGAGGATGCTGGTCCTGATTCATGGCCAAGTCACTGTCCATAGAATCAGGCCAGTGTGTGAGCATGGCCGTCGTGTTGCCTTCTCCATCACTAATTTTATCCCATACATTTTAAAAATTTGCTTGTTTTTTTTTTAAGATTTTTAATATATTACATTTTATTTTTATTGTGTCTCTCAGTTATGTGGCTGGCCATATTCTCATGTTTATTAATTATCACGCTTCCTGTGTTGTAAGCAGTCTGTGTCCTTTGCCCAGATACCTAGTGGAAATTTTTTATTATTTTTAATATTAACAATCTCCTTTATATATTCTATTCTAATATTTTTATCAGGTGTGATATTTCAACATAAAGAATTCAGAAGGTTTGTATTGACAAATTTGTTGGCAATCTCTAGTTCACTTTGTGATGTGTATCACGTGAATTAAATGTTAAATTCGTCTTCCAATTTTCTTATTTTTAAAGTTTTATACTTTTTAATGTTAATGTGTATGAATGTTTTCTCTGCATTTGCACTACATGTGTGCCTGGGTGCCTGAGGAGATCAGAAGAAGGCATCAGATCCCCTGGAAGTAGAGTTAAGGATGGTTGTGAGCCACCTTTAGCTCTTGGGAACCCAACTTCTGTTGTTGGCAAGAGCAATGAGTACTCTTAACCACTGATCCATCTCTCCAGGACATGGCTTCCATTCCCCCAGCACTGTTCCCTTGAATCTTTCCTCACTCATCCTTTTGATCTTTGCTTTTTTTTCTCTCAAAGTTAACAATGTTTAAGAAATGGTATGTGCTAGGCACTCTTTTAAATGCTGTGTGTCATCTTATTTTCTTCTTGATACTCTACCTTGAGGCATAGAGCTAATTTTCTAATGTTACACAACTAATAAAAGCCTTTGTTAGCTAGGCATGGGAATATATGCTTGAAACTCCAAAGGTGAGGCAGGAAGATTGAGAGTTTGAGACCAGCCTGGGCTACAGAGTGAGACCCATCTTAAAATGTATACATATAGGCCAGCAAGATGGTTCAGAGGGGAAGGTCCTCACTCTCAAGCCTGATGACCTGAGTTTGATCTTCCATCAAAGGTTGACATCCCAAAGTAGTCCTCTGACCTCCACACACATGTACTCACCCCCCTCCTTCCTTCTCTCCTCCCCCATATTTCCCCTCTCTCTCAATAAATAAAGCGTAGTTAAAAAATACTTTAGCCACACATGTGCCAAAGCACCCATATAGAAAAAGTTGTGGATTTCTTTCTTATGTACTCTGTATTAATTGTACTTTTATCATTTCTGTATTAATAACTGTCTTAATGTGTGTCTGTATGTTGATATATATATATATATGTATATATATATATATATATACCTACCTACCTCTTGACATATGCTCTGCTACTAAGATAGACTGTAGCTCCTCTTCCGTCTTACTGAGATTGATACTGAGACATATCTAGCATTTCTTCTAGGTTTAGGGGTAGATTTTTTACCTGTTTATTTTTCCAAATGACTTAAGTATTTTATGTTCTATTTATAAAAGATTCTCATTGAAGCACTTGTCAAAAAAATGCTTAATCATTATATACTGTCAATAGCTGCAGTTTTTGGCAACTAGTGAAGATGTGTGTCCTATTCATAGCCTTTGGTATGTTGTAGATGCTAAGTTGAATGAATGAATAAATTGGGAAATCTAAACTTATTACCTCACATTAATGTTTTCTACAATCACCCATTTCTGTGTGGATATTTCTTTGGCATTATAGATTTCCTTACAATTTTCTAATTATTTTACCCAACATATGAAGAAGTCATTTACATGTCCACATTTATTTTGTTCATTTTTTTATTTAAAGTTATGTTTCTGAAAGTTTTCCCAAGGTATCTTTTCAATAAGCAGTTACTTTATCTGTTAAGAATAAGAATTTTGTAGCCAGGCAGTAGCGGCACACACTTTTAATCTCAGCACTCAGGAGGCAAAAGCAGGTGGATCTCTGTGAGTGCAGCCTGGTCTACAGAGTGAGTTCCAAGACAGTTAGTGCTAATCAGAGAAACTCTGTCTAGAAAAACAAAACAAAACAAAAAGCGTAAGTGTTTAGTTTCTTGTTTAACTAAATTGTTATCTGTTTGTGTGTTATTCTAAAATACCCAAATGATGGGTTTTTTTTTTTTTTTTTTTTTTTTAGGTTTTTCAAGACAGGGTTTCTCTGTGTAGCTCTGGCTGTCCTGGAACTCACTCTGTAGACCAGGCTGGCCTCAAACTTAGAAATCTGCCTGCCTCTGCCTCCCAAGTGCTGGGATTAAAGGTGTGCACCACCACTGCCCGGCATGGGATTTTTTTTTTTAAGTGATTTTTGTCTTCTCTTATTTTTTTTAATTTATTTATTTTATTTATGAGTACACTGTAGCTGTCTTCAGACACACCAGAAGAGGGCATCCAATCTCATTACGGATGGTTGTGAGCCACCATGTGGTTGCTGGGATTTGAACTCAGGACCTCTGGAAGAGCAGCCAGTGCTCTTAACCGCTGAGCCATCTCTCCAGCCCCGGATTTTTTTTTTTTTTAATGTACTATTTTTTTTCCACTTTAACTCTTTATTATTTATTTTATTTTATTTTTTTTTAGATTTTAGTGTATGACTGTTTTGCCTGCAGGTATGTATGCTTACCACACACGTGTCTGTTGCCCAGAGTTCAGAAGGTTTTAAGTCTCCTGGAACTGTAGTTATGAATGGCTGTTGTGAACTACTTTATTGGTGCTGGGATCCAAACCTAGCCTCTATGCAAGAGAAACAAGTTCTCTTAACATCTCTCCAGCCCCTGGTGTATGTGCACACACGTGCACGTGCACTCGAGTGTGCATGTTCATGGACGTGCATGCATGACTCAGCACATATGTGGAAGTCAGAAGACAACTGCATGAAATCTCTTCTAGCCTTGCATAGGTTCCAGGGATCAAAACTAGGTTGCTGGGCTTGCACACTAAGCCTTGTTACCCATTGGGTCATTCTCTCTCTAGCCTCCAAGTACTGTTTTACAGGGTGGTTAAAGGTACACACTCTCTGTTGTGCAGCTGAGATTTGCAGTTGCTTATCCTCTTCATGATGCTCTAGTCTTGTGCCAGTTTTACCAAAATGGATGTCTGTGAGATATAGTTAATGCCAAGTAAATATTTTTTTCTCCATTCAAAATGTAACCAACCAAACAAAAATGTTGTTTTTGTCAGTATGACATAGGCTGGTGGTTTACTATCCATTGATACCATTCCTTAACTAGTTCTTTTTTTTTAGGAGTAGTAGTATTTTTTTTTAATTATTTATTTACCTTAACTAGTTGTTAATACTCTTTTTTTTTCTTGAGACAGGGTGTCTCTACATAACCCTGTGTGTCCTGGAACTTAGTATGTACACCAAGCCAGCCTTGACCTCACAAGGATCCACCTGCCTCTCTGCCTTCCAGGTGCTGGCCTAAAGGTGTGCACCACCACACCTTGCTTTTAAATTTTTTTTATACATAATTTCTTTCTTTTTTTTTTTTTTTTAGGTTTTTTGAGACAGGGTTTCTCTGTGTAGCCCTGGCTGTCCTGGAACTCACTCTGTAGACCAGGCTGGCCTTGAACTAAGAAATCCGCCTGCCTCTGCCTCCCAAGTGCTGGGATTAAAGGCGTGCGCCATTACCACCCAGTTCATAATTTCTAAAGTATAATGTTATCAAGGATTTTAGGTGTCTCTTCTCTGACTTTTTTGGTATCCATTAAAGGAATTTGCTGTTGATTCATGGCATCATCATAGAAGATTATTTAGTAACACATGTGAATGGCCAACACTATGAAAGCCTTATGGGGGTTATATCATTTAATTCTCAGGATAAAAATCAACACTATTCTGTCAACCCATTTCCGAGATGAGGAGACTAGCTTAGAGTGGTATGGTATTTTGTTGATTGTACAGCTGAGAAGTCACAAAGGTAAATTACCCAACAGAACAAAGCCTCAGGGGGTGTGTACATGTTACTATAGAATAGAGACTTCTAGATTGGGATGGACTTACAGCTCAATAAAAATCTTCATTAGTTGATGATATCCTAAGTTGAAAATGTATTTAATATACCTCACCTATTTTATACGTACTTAAAACCCTTAAATTACTGTATAATTGGCTAAGACATTAACAGAAAAAACTGTGATAAGTCATCTTACATGCTAACGTGTACCCATACTTATTTATATGCCTACAGAAGAGATACTGAGGAGTAACACACTTTAAAGTATTTGAGGGTCAATAATACAGTGACGTTTAGAGATGAGCCGCCTTTGATTAATAATGATACAAATATAATTCTGTTAGAGGGTGCGTATTATCCAGTTACTTTAAGACTAGGTTCTTCTCCATGAGGACATGATCAGTGTAGTTGACAGATGTTGTACTTGTAAATTTACCAAGCTTTTCCTCTGCGTTTTGCAGACATGTTAGTCAGGATGGTTTAATCCACGGGTACTGCTAGTACTGCAATCCATAATTATACTTTCTTGTTATTGTCTCCATTGGAATTCTAAGATATTAAGCTTTTGGTATCCACAACTTAAAAGTTAGATGTAAACAATCTGGTTTTGTGAAACTCAGCATTTCTGTTAGGAAGGAAGGAACGAACGAATGAACGAACGAACCCAAACTGGTATGTTGTAAAGTGTGCACTGTGAAAGCAGTTAGCCTCTGTCAAGCATAGTGAAGATACTAGGTCACTTTGGAAAGGAGAATGGACAGCATGCCCATTTGAAGATGTAGTGCGTTTTAATATCATTTTAGGGGCCTTTTTCATGGTAAGATTGCTTAATACAGTGAGACAAGTTTATAGAGGCAAAAAAATTACTCAAAACTACTATAGAGACAGTATAAGAATGGATTTTTATTAAAATATAACTAATTTTTCATGAGCATAGTCCTCCTTTTAAAAAAAAAGAGAAAAGAAGTTTAGGACAGGCATGGCAGTACTTGGCTTGGAGCAGTACTTGGAGGCAGGGCAGGTGGATCTCTAGGAAAACAGTCTGGTGTGCACAGGGAGTTTCAAGCCAGCCGGTGCTATCCAGTGTGAGCCTGACTCATGACAACAGGGAAAAGGGTATGGAAAGGAGTATGCTAGAATACTGCTTTCTGGGTGGAAATGTTGGTATGTGGCTGAGAAGATGTCTCATTGGGTAAGAATCCTTGCTCTTCAAGCAAGGGGTTGGAGTCCCTAGCACTCATGCTAAAAAAAATAATAATAATAAAAATAAATAAAATGAGGCATGGCTGCATGTGCCACACACCCTAGCATTGGGATTAGGTTGGGAACAGACAAATCCGAGAGCTCAGCTCACCTAGCCTAGCCATAACAGCAAGTTTTAGTTCAGTGTGGAACCATGCCTTAGGCCAGTAAAGCAAAGAACAATAAAGAAAGATAACAGATACATCCAATCTTACATGCATACATCCTGCACACATACACAGGGCAGGGCAGAAGGCAGTTGAGTTTTTAATCCAGGAAAGAAGACTATATGGATTTTTTAAATTTTTAGGAAAAAACAAAACTTACTTCTTCACTTTCCCCAAATGCTTGAAGTTAGATTCTTTTTTTTTTATATCTCACAAAAATGAGTGCCTCCATTGTAGCTTACCACCTTTGGATATGCTAGTTTACACATTAATTTAGTTAAGTCTTCTTATATTGATTGCTAATTTATAATGTGATGTACTTTTATATTTTGTCCAAAATTCTCGATACTTTATTCTAGCTGGAGTCCAGTGCAGTTGATTTGGAGTGTCTAATCTGTCCCCTACCCAGCTTTGTTGTCAGTCTACTTTATTAGAAAATCTGTGGTTGTAGGACTGAAGGGATACCACCCACTCCTCACTTCTCTCCATCCCGCAAGCATAATCCCTCAGAGTAATCCAAACTGTTAGACTCCATGGTTTTAGCCACAAGCTAATCTTATTTTAAATTTAGTAGATCAAATTATAATTTCTGGGTTTATAAAAAATAAATTTATCTTACAGTAGTAGCAGTAAGATTTTAAGTCTGTAAATACTTAATTTTGATTAATGAATGATCAATTAAATATACAAGAAAACTCTTTAACAAGTCCTTAAATGGAAACTTTTTATTCTTTTATTTTTAATACTGTTCTTAAATGCAAAACAAAGTTAAATTTTCCTTGTTAAGATGCAAAGCTAAGTGTCTCCTAGCCTTTTGAAGAGCAGTTGTCCATTATATAATCTGCAAAGTAGCAAGAGTTCCTCAGAAGCAGGACATCATTTAGATTGAAAACAATTCTGGCTTGTGTGTAAAACAATGATGTGGTGTAAGCATTTATTTACAGAGTGGCAGCTTGGTTTCACTTAAGTGACAAAATCCTTGAGTGGCCCACATTTCATTCACCTTAAAGGCTTCATCTTCCCCAGAGCAAAAGCTGTTCATCTTGATTCTGCTGCATGGTGGTTATGATAGTGTCTAGAGACCACATGACACAGCCAGGAGCATAGGCCTTTTATTTTTGTCCCAGACATTTGACAGTGTAAACATACATAAAATACATATTAAAGTTTAGATACTCTTTATAGTTTGTGCAATAAGTTGAAGCCTTAAAAAGGAAACATTTCATTTAAAAAAAAATGTCATTAGTTTTACTTAAGACAGGAAAATAGCAGCAAGTACCAAGACATTGTGCACTTCTTTTAATTAAGACAAGTTACTTCATTTACATCAAAGTCAGAAATACAAGACTGGCTTTCTTGAATACATAATATAGCTTGAATCACTGGTTAGATAGGGGCATATTTTCCCAACTGTACATCAGGAAGGAAGGTTCTCCTTCATTTCAGAAACTGCAGACCCTCAGCCTGCCAGCATGACCACAGCATTGAGCATTAAAAGGAGTGAGGCATTTACTTTCCAAACACTAGCTGCAGAAGGTGGCTGAGTCTTTACATTTGCAGTTGTTTCTTCCCTCCGTAAGTTAAGGGTTGTGGTTTGTTGAGGCATTTCAGAGAAATTATTTGGCATGCCACTAGTTATACTGAGGGTCACGGGTGTTGGGGATGGTTTTGTTGCACTGGTGAGGCTTGCATTTGAACTCATTCCATCCTGGAGGTGAATAGTTAGAGTTGCAGCTGCTGCTTCATGTGAATTTGTCATTTCTGTGGGTGTATCTTCTGAGTAGGGCACCAAAGCCCTATCAGTGCTACTAAAAGTAGTGTCTTTGCTTAGGGTGACACCAAATGTGGTTTCCTTTCCTCGATATTGTTTGGGTATTTTGGTCACTTTGGGTTGAGTTACCATATTCAGAGAGTTAATGGTGTCCACTGTCTGCATCTCACTCATAGTAAATAAGCTTGAGATAAGTCCAGGAGGTGTGGGGTAAATGCTCTGTTCCTTCAGAGAGGATACTTGCTTAGAACAAGGAGTCCCTATCACATGGGCTTTCGTTTCCATCACCCACTTCAATAAGTAAGTAATGTTTTGTTTATGGTCACATGACCACCTGTTATTATGAAGAGTTATCTCTTGTAACTGCAAGAGTTGATCAAAAGACTGATCTGGAATGAATGTGAATTTATTGTTGTGCAGGTAAAGATGTGTGAGATTTGTCAGGTTTATTAATGTCCCTGGAAGGATTTGTGTCAGTGAGTTATTAGACAGGTCCACAATATGTAGTTTGGAAGGCATGTTGGTTGGAACTGTCCAAAGTTTGTTACTGCTGAGGTTAAGAACCTCAAGACTTCCTAGGGTATTTTTAATGAGAACAACCTTTTCCAGCATATTCTTAGAGACATCCAGGTATTTAAGGTTCCACTGATAAGCAGTATCAGATTTGTCAAGAAGTTTAATATTGTTGTTAGCAGCAGACATGTTCCAGAGAGACCGAGGTAACTGAGCAGGCAGACTTTCAAGCCTGTTGTTTGAGATATCCAGGGTCCTCAGATTGGTATATGGGGTTAACTGGTTATGCAGATCAGTAAAGTGATTATAAGACAGATTTAAATGTATAATATTCTCTTGGAGTCCAGGTGGTAATGTCGTCAGGTTTCTGCCTGAACAGTCCACATGCCTGTGCCTCTCTGTGCATATACATTGGAGAGGACAAATGCATAAAATGCCAGGCGTGAGAAACAGAAGGATGAACAGGCAGGAAGACATTTTCAATATCTGATATTCCATCAAAGCCTGAAAACAAACAGATACATCCTTCTTTTAATATGCAAATTCACTCTCAGCATCTGCATGGGTCAGTTAGCATTCGGCAAAAATTTCAATAAACCTCCTTGTTGTTGAGTCCTTTTATAATTGTTCCAGTGATTAAACTAACAAAGCTGCCCTTCATTTATAGTCCAAATGCCTAATCCTTCAATTGGGGCTATGTGGTGGGTGGGGGTGGGGGAACTGAGGGGAAGAGAGAGAGGAAGGGAGGGGGGGGGGGAGAGAGAGAGAGAAAGAGAGAGAGAGAGAGAGAGAGAGAGAGAGGCTCTCCTACATTTTTCTTTATTTTTACCCTTTATTATATTTATCCTGTTTATCTTCCTGGAGCCGTAATGTGATAGAACGGCACTGTCTGCAAACGACGAGTTTTATAGTCGCACTTAGACTGTTACTATTTTTGACAGTGTTTTCTTATTCAGAAAAAAAATGGCTGTCATGTCTGTTTTTCTTAAATCTCTGCAGTATTGTAAGACACAATATGTTTGTAGTTTGGGATGTAAAAACAGTTATATTAAAACAGTTTTTGAAATTTCATCTTTTCATGGATAACTATATCCTGGTAAAAAACGTTTTAATGAACTCGGAAAAATCAAGCCCGATAACATACCTTCAACCTCACATTTGTAAAGTGATTTTTTTTCCTGTATATTTCAGTACCAGTTCTAAAGAAAAAACAATATATGTATTTACAAATTGAGTGGACATTAAAGTGAAAATCTCGACTACTAACTGCAGCAGATTTTGGTGCATGCACTTGTTATTGAATATATTCAATCCTAACATTAGCTTTAAAAAAGGCTAAAGAAAAAGAAAAAAAATCCAAAATCTGTCTTTTACCAATTTAAAAATAACTGCTTACCATAATGTCGTCTTCAACATCAGCATCTCATTTTCTCCGAGAAACTTAAGGCTTAAAGGTCGTCTTGTTGTGGGGAGTCGGAAGGGTTTCTGGCTGTGGGCTGTGCTTGCCTGCTCAGCTGCATTGTGTTGCTGTGAGCCGAAGCTCTGCAACCACCTGATCAGCACCACATAGGAGGACTGCAGAGCTGTCATTGGTGCTGACTCAAATTTATTGCAAGAGGTGCATACGCAACGAAATGGACTTTTTTTTTTTTTTTAATTTACAGCCCTGAGAGTGCCTTACATAGCTTCAGTTCTCTGCCGGGCAGAATACTTCATGCAAATTAGGGCTGGCCTTTACTTCTTTCTATGTATTTCTCTGAGCTTAGGTTGCACATTTAACATTTGCTTGCTTGCTGTAATTTTTCTTAAAGCCTTTACATTGTTTCTATATGTTGAAAAATATTGTTTGTGAATTGATTTCCAGGATATTCATTGAACTATGTTTAATCTTTGCATTTTTACATTCTTTTCAAAAAGCAGTTCAATTGTAACATAAATTTTTTATATGTCATGATAAAAATCTTGTTTTTTTTATGTCTTCCTCCATCATGGTTATTATTATATTTAATTAGCTTTTCAAATTTATCAGTCACTTACGTGTCTCATCTTACCTTTAGGAAGCACAGGAATACTTGACTATGATTACTTTGTTTTTGCCTTCCTGATACAAAAGATCATTTGACTAATGCTGCACACAGGCCAGCTTCGTCATCATCATCATTATTGTCATCACGGTCCCCTTCCCCAGCACATGCACATACTCCTGCCTTAGTGCCAGTGATCAAATGCAGGACAAGCCACATGTAAAATAAGGATGCTGGACTTTAAAACAGCAGTACCGTAAAACAGGTTTCACTGTGTGTTTCTGGCTGGCCTGGTACACACAGAGATCTTCCTGCTTCTGGCTCTCAGTGCTAGGTTTAAAGATGTGCACTGCCATACCTGGTAGATACTAGATATTTTGTTTTGTTTCCTCTTTCCCAGTGTTCAACTTTTAATTATCAGTCAAATGGTAAAAATAGTTGTTGATATTTTATGTATTTTACTTAGATGGAGTTGTTTGGTTTGGTTTTGTTTCTTTCTTCCATGAAACTTGTTTTGGGTGGTATGGATAGAGTATTGCTATCTCTGGAGGTTTTGTTGTGGCTGAACAAAAGATCATTAATTTTTTTTTTATAAATAACAGTATCAAAGCTGGAGTGGCAGCACACATCTTTAATCCTAGCATTCAGGAGGTGGAGGTAAGTAGGTCAGGAATTTAAGGCCAGCCTAGATTACACTGCAAGTTCAAGGCCAGCCTAGAATAGATGGGACCCTGTCTCAAAATATAAAACTCTGGCCATGGTGGTGGTCACCTTTAATCCCAGCACTCATGGGGCAGAAGCAGGGATCTCTGTGAGTTTGAGGCCAGCCTGGTCGCCTGGTCTATAGTGAGTCCAAGACAGCCAGGCTACACAGAAAAATCCTATCATAAAAAACCAAAATAAATAAAACTATTACTTTCGATTTATTCAGTGTTTTATATTTGTATGTTATCTTTCCCAGAAAGTTAAAAGACTTAAAAATATATTCAACAGTGTTTGTAAAAGATAAAGCCATAATCAAAATTTTATAAAATGCAGCTAGATTGATGGTATCTTAAGTATACTAATTATATAAACAACCAGTTAAAACTCAAATCGAATTTACAGAATGACTATTTACCATAGGAAAGAAAAGGAGAAAATTAAGGTATATTTATTATGAAATTGTTACAATTTAAAAACCAGCAATTATTAGCATATGACATGTTAAGAAAATGCCTAGGTACTAACTACTTCGTGTCATCTTCCTGCTAAATTTCATGAGCTGTTATTTTATTTGTATTTATTTGATTGTATTGAAGTCCATAGCTTATCTTCTTAGAAGAGAGCTGTCTTGTAGGAGTCACCTTCTAGGTAAAACTAGTGTTCCTCGAAAAGGATCTACATTTAAGCAGTCTGCACCATTAGTGACTGTTATTGATTCAAGATTTTATTGCCACTTTACTTTGAGTGTTCATTTGGACTTTAGATTCTGTGTATGGATTTCAGAATCTAGTCATCAATCATGATCCCTGAAAATAATGTTTGAAGTACTACATTTAGCAGTATTGTTTTGAGGGTGAGAATGGTTTGCTTTTGACAGTTAGCATTCCATGTCAGCTCATATACTCACCAATACAGTTCGGGGATAGGACTCAAAATCAATTTGCCAAGCCTTAAAATCTCTCTTAGGAAGACTCATTCTGCTATTATAGAAGTACAGCTACCTATGCAAATTACACTGACAAGTACCTTCATTTGAAAGAAAAATTAATTAATTAAATGGGTTCAAAATTAATTTAAGCTTTGACTGTATTAGTGAAACAGTCTTTTGCTGGCATTGTAACAAAGTACCTGACAGAAGCAACTGCAGGAGGAGGAGTTGCTTGTGGCAGGGAAGACATGGGCACTGGAGTAGCTTGGTGGCTGGCACTGGATCAGGTCATATCTAGTGGCAGATGAGAAGCAGAACCAAGTTCTATAACCCTCAGAGCCCACCCCTAGTGGCCTTAAGACCACCAGCTCTTGCTCCAAGGGGTTAATAACCTCTCCCTTCAGCACTGCCAACAGGAAACCAGATGTCCAGGCACATTAGGATGGGATTCTGCTGTGCATATAATGTTTTCATTTCAAAGTTACTTTGTATTAAAGATGACTGTGGGCACTCAAAAAGAGAAGGAGGTCATTTAAATGTGTTTTAAATGCAGCAATTGTAATGCTGTTAAAGGCTCTGAGAAAATTAAATAGTATATTACTGTTTTTTGGGGTTGTTTGGTTTTTGAGACAGGACCTACAGACCAAGCTGGCCTCAAACTCAAGAGATCTACCTGCCTCTGACTCCCAAGTGCTGGGACGAAAGGCATGAGCTACCGTAGTTGGCAAGAATAATTTTTAAAAGACAAGTATTTGTTACAACTTATCTTAGATCCCATAAACAAGGAATAATGTTAATTTATTTAACTACTATTTAGCTACTTTTCAGTTTTTATGGCTGTTTAGTCAGAATACTGTAACCGTATACTCTGGTTTGACCCCTCCACTCTACTTTTTTGCACCTGTTGATGTGGAGAAGAACTGCTTTCATTTGCTTGTAGTTGCATCTTAATGATATTTCTTTTAAAAAACAGATTAAAATATGTATATATGTATATATGTATATGTTACATAGTTTTGTCTTCTCATGTAAAAGTTTGTGTGACATATTCTGTATCTTATTCAGTTTTTCTTACACATTTATTTTAAAGATAACTATTCCAAGAGACATGCATTTGTCTCATTCATTTCTTGATGCCTTGGGAAATATACCATAGTTTTATTTGCTCAGTCTTATCCTGGAAGGTCTGAGTTGTTCCTATATTTCTGTTACTGACAATAATGATATGCTATGACCCTTGTGCTTGAATGGTTTCATATTTTACCAATAACTTTTTTTAAAGGATTTTTTTTGTTTTGTCTTTTAGCGATAGGATTTCTCTGTGTAGCCCTGGATGCCCTGGAATTCACTCTGTAGCTCAGAGATTCACTTGCCTCTGGCTCTGAGTGCTGTGATTAGAGGTGTGTGCCACTGTTTCTGGCCTTTATGTATATTTTCAAGAACCATCCATGTATATTTTTTTCTTCTCTGGATGTGTTTTATGTTTTATAAATATTTGTTGTTGTTTTTTTAACTGTCCATTGTTCAATTATTTTATTATCCATCTTTAAGAAGTTTCTTAACATTTATAGATACTAGTACTTTGTCTTGATTTAACTTATAATTTTTTAATTGTCTTGTGTTTATCTTTTGTCTTTTTAATGCTGAGTTATGTTTTGGTTTTGACATTTAAAATTTTTTTCTCTTTTCTTTTTATTGCTTCTAGACTTTGAGCCTCAGCTAGGAAGATGTTTGTCCATGTTCAGGTTATAAAGGGATTCAGCACCATCTTGTATTGTGTCAATTCTGTGCTGTCTGTTTAAATCTTATCTACTCAGTATCTATTCTAAGTAGTGTGAAATGTAGGTCATGTAGGTCCAGTTTTCTTTTCTTTTTTTTCTTTTTCTTTTCTTTTCTCTGTTTTTTCTTTTCTTTTTTTTTCTTCTTTTTTTTTTTTTTTTTTTTGGTTTTTCGAGACAGGGTTTCTCTGTGTAGCCCTGGGTGTCCTGGAACTCACTCTGTAGACCAGGCTAGCCTCGAACTCTCGAACTCAGAAATCCACCTGCCTCTGCCTCCCAAGTGCTGGGATTAAAGGCGTGCGCCACCACCGCCCGGCTCAGTTTTCTTTTTTCAAATATCTATTCAGTTGTCCCAGCGCTTACTCCTACTGATTTGGTAATTGAGTTTATTTATGATCATTCTGTCCTATTCTGTTCATACAGAGCATTTGAATTATAAGTTCCCAAGTATTTTGCTACTTACTCTACTTCTTAAACAAAATTAAAGCTGACTTCTGCCTGAGTTCCTTGCTTTCCCTGGTTCTGTTTTCCTTAGCCATTAAAGACTAGGGCTTTTACTAATTGGCCTTGCAGGCTGTTGATACAGATCTGGCAGGAGCACCACTGGTGTATCACATGAGCTTCAGTCTGCGGGCCTTATTCCCACTGCATTGTTATTTTTAATTCTCTCCTTTTATTTGCCTGTGTGTGCATGTGCTTGTTTGTACCACGTGTGCTTACATGCTTTAGCACACATGTGGAAGTCAAAAGACACCTTGTGGTAGTCAGTGCTTTCCTTCTACCACTTGGAGCTCCGGAACCAAACTCTGATTGTCAGGCTTGGCAGATCCATCTCACCAGCCCATGCCTTGCTCCTTTCTCTGCAATATCCTGAGTTGTGAGTCTTTTCTCTGAGGTTTTTTATTTTGCCTTTGTTTTCCCCTTCCTGCCTTTTTTTCTCTCTTGTATTTCTTTTATTAATTTCTATTTCTTCCTGCTGATTTAAGCAGGGGTGCCACTGTTGGGCTGCTCAGCTTCCACTGACCTTAGCTGCAGGAAATTACATGCAGTAAATGTGAATTGTTCCCTCCTGGCAGAGAATGTCTTTTTAAAAAAAGCAAAATAAAAAAAAAAATCCAGCTAACTCTAGTATCTGCTATACAGAGAACAGGGGAAAATCTTAGGGCAGTGCTTAAAGAAATCTGACAAGCCTGTACCTGAGTCCTGAGCCCCTGGATTGTTATTTGGGGATAGGGAGATGGGTGAATGGTAAGAGCACTTGTTGTCACAGATAACATAGGCTCAGTTCCCAGCACCCACAGGGCTGCTCACTGAGTTCGTAACTCCAGTTCCAAGGATCTGATGCCATCTTCTGACTAGGAAGGCACAAAGCACACAAGAAGTAATAGACATGCAGGCAAAATATGCACATAGAACAAAAATAAATGAATCTAATTTTATTTTATATGTATGAATGTTTTGCCTAGGTACATATGCCCATGTAACATTTGTGTGCCTGGTGCCCATGCAGTCAGAAAGAGGGCATCAGATCCCCTGGAACTGGACTTATAAACAGTTGTGAGCTGTCATGTTGGTGCTGCGAATTGAACCTGGGTGTTTGGAAGAGCCGTAAGCACTATTTAACTGCTGTGCCATCTCTCCAGCTCGTCCATTAGCTACTGTACTAAGAGGTATTTCTCAATATCCATTTTTTTTCAAGAGGTCAGTAAGGGAGATGTTGACAGGAACAACTTTGGAAAGAACCTTTTGATCCCACAAGTGAGATGAGAGGAGTTGAATGATTGGTATTCAGACTGCTACATCTCATTACTCTAGTCAAGACACTTAATACAAGAAATTCTCAAAATTCCTCAGTGACTGCTGCAGCATAAATTAGCCTTAAAATCAAGACATGTGTAAGAAATTTTATTGTGGATGACAGAAAAGAACCAATGCAATAGAGTGAAAAACCATCATGCTTGAAGTAAGTCGTTCAATGGGTGTTTCTGTAGTTAAAAAGTGTTGTTAGTAAAAGGTGGCTTGTAAGAAATAAGGCAAGTATTGTATGTAAAATGACACTTGGGCCTGGTGTTTTTTAAGGTGTTTTAAAGGCCACCACTTTAATCACAGCAATTGGGAGACAGAGGCAGGTATATCTCTGTGAGTTTGAGGACAGCTTGGTCTATATAGAGAGTTCCAGGACAGCCATGGCTACCAGAGGAATCCTGTCTCAGAAAATACAAACAACAATAATAATAAATTTACATCTCTTGCCAGGCAGTGGTGGCGCATGCCTTTAATCCCAGCACTTGGGAGGCAGAGGCAGACGGATTTCTGAGTTCGAGGCTAGCCTGGTCTACAGAGTGAGTTCCAGGACAGCCAGGGCTACACAGAGGAAACTCTGTCTTGAAAAACTTAAAAAAAAAATTACATCTTTTTATAATTATATATAAAATTGTTGTTTATTAATAGTTCTACAATATAATAATAGTATATAGTAGTATTAGCAGTAGCAGTAAACTCCACTGCCCAAGAGCCTGCTTGTTTTTATTCCACATGGACTTTTTAGTATTTGAACATTAATGTTACAAGTAAATACTGTTTTCTATCCTGAAAAGTCCCAAAGGCTGTGCTCTAAGCAACTCTCCTTTCTTGGACTTGTAATAATAATAAGAGAAGGATGTGCTTGTTGGGCAGATGAACACTTCCTCAGTTCCATTGATATCTGTACAAAATAGGCCAGTACCTGCTGACCCCTCCACTTTAACAAAAATTGTACCCACTTTTGTTATGAGAGCCTCATACTCAACAATCTTCAGGTGATGATTAACTTCTTCATTTAAAAAAGGTGGTTGGGGCTACAGAGATGGTCAATAGTTTAGAGAGTTTGCTACTTTACTAGAGGACCCAAGGTCAGTTCCCAACACCCATGTTAGACAGCAGCTCATAACTTCCTGTGACTTCAGCTCCAGGGTGTCTGGTATCCTCTGTGGTCTCCACAGACACCCTCACACAGGCAGGTATCATACGTGCATGGGGGAGGGACACGCACACATACATCCCACTTCTATTTTTCTCTCTCATCCTCCATAACATTTGATTTTGTCTAGATGCTTAGTTTATACTTCCCTAACATTTCAGAAAAATGTCTACATTTTGGGGCCAGTAAGGTAGGTTTAGAGGATAAAGGTGCTTGCTGTCAGGTCTGATGACTTGAGTTTTGAATTCTATTCTTGGGGTAGAAGAAAAAAAAATCAACTCCTACAGGTCATCTTCTAACCTCCTAATACAGCCTATCTCCTTGCACCTCCACCCCCCATGCCCCACACATTTGAAGAGGAAGAGGATGAAAAAGAGGAGGAAGAGTAGGAAGAAGAAGAAGAGGAGGAAGAGGGAGAGGAGGAGGGGGAGGAAGGAAAAAGAAAGGAGTTGCAGTGGCTCAGTGGTTAAGAGCACTTACCACTCTCACAGAGGGCTTGGATTCAGTTCCCAGTGCTCACATGGCAGGCGGCAAATGTTGTTAATGCCATCTAGGCCCAGAGGATCCAGTGTCATATGTAGGCAAATTTATATACATAGAATTTTTAATTATAAAGAAAGAAAGAAAACTCTGCATTTTATGGTAGGTACTCATTTTTTCAGGGTAAATACTCCCCAACACAGCAATCAGACTTCATGTTTTAATACAGTTTGTGTCTGTGTGTTTCCAGTAAAGCAAAAAATGGAAACATCTTGTCCTTAGATATATATTTTAATCTCTATAAATTAAAATATTTATTTAATATTTGAAGTATTAAAACTTTGACTATTTAAATTTTCTCATTTCTATTATACCCCAAATTTTGAGGTGGAAAAATAGAATTTTATTTATTTAAGATAAGTTTATATACAACTTTTCAGGGGGGAAATGTATTACGTAACAATAAGTATATGTAGATCATATGTTTTCAAAGTGATTTAAGTTATTGACATATCTATTGTTGATATACATAAAAGGCACTCTGCTTTAAAAAACTTCTGTAGTTGGTAAGTGTACCACTGTAATAATCTACCCGTGTACTTGGGTTTCAGTCAGGTGTAAGGTAATTCCTAAACAGTCACTTGGATACCAGTTGTCATGTCCTGTGTGCCATACCATGAGGACAGAAATGGGTGGCACCATCTCAGGATGGGGGACAGACTAGAAAGCAAACTGTCACTTTACAGCAGCTCTGTAGGTGGAGGTGGCAGGGAGTCCATGAGGTCCTGGTGGAGGTCAGGAGTAGAGAACTCCTGGCACTGAGCCTCGTGGGTAGACTCTTGGTTGTTTATAAAATCTCCTTCTGACAGAGACACATTAAATGAGTCAGGGGGTGGCGGGAATGGCTCTTTGATCCTGGAATGATGATCTTCACACATTTGATTTAGACCATCTGGAGATGGTTGGAGATTGGTAGAATCATTTGGTAAAGGAGGTACAACTATCATAGTGGGCTTGTCTGATAGGTTCTCATCCAAATCAAGAAGGGGAGGTGGTAAGGGCAGATCTGCATCGTCTGAAGAAGACACAGCTGTACCAACTGTGGACCCATCAGCACTGTCTTCTGATAAACCATTTATTTGATCTTTTACATTCTCAGTTTTGAGGTTGTTGGTGTCATTAATGTGTTCACTTGATTCAAACAGCTTAACTTCTAAATCATCTGCTAACAGTGTGCTTTTGCTTGGTTTCCAAGTCATAAGTGAAGCAACTGATGCACGTTTTGTGGATACCTCACTCTCTCTGATGTTATCCATACACATTTCTGGTGTTTCTCCATCAGCAAATGGAGACCTGCCCGCCCAATTTTGATCATTTAAGACTGGTTTCCTCAAGTATTTCCACAGTATAATCATGAGTATAGCTACCAGCATAGAAATTATAATTGTACCAATTAGTATGGCAGCTATTGCATTGTGGTTGGTTTTATGAGCAGTTCCTTTGCTGCTCGTTGGTTCTGAAGTGAGTGGTGGTGGTGTGTCCCTTGGTAAATAAATAGTTGGTGTTGATTTTGTGGGTCGATTATGAGTCGTCTGTAGTACTGGTTTTCCAGAAGGGGTAGGAGCAGGCGATGGTGTCTGTTGTGTGGAAGTATAGACAAGAGGTTTTGGTGGTTGTCTAGTAGAATTATGGGCAGAAGGTGATAGTTGATTGGTCAAAGTGAACCCAGATAGTGATGTTTGTGGGAAGGAGTTATTGACTGTTAATACTGCTTGTTTGGTGATGTTATAAGTAAGTGGTCTTGAAGAGACATAAACAGCTGGTGTTGCTTGTTCAGGAGTGATTTGGGCAGATGGTCCTTGTTGTCCAGAAGCAGTGTTGTTGGATTGTGTTGTTTGGCTCACAGGGCTCCCTGTTGCGTTTTGAGGATCAGTTGTACCGTACAGTACTGACGGTGTAAGTAAAGTGGACTGGGCCTGCTGCTCTGCTGTCATTGCTTCTGTCTCTGAGAAAAACACGTTGTTCAGGTCCTGACAGAGCAGAAGGAAGAGCAAGTGCTTGAATTCCATTTCAGATGGTTCCTCCTTACCAGTGACGTCACAGTGAAAGAACAAGAAAGGTGGTTAGCTATCACCTTGTGTCTAGTTACATTTGCCTCTTCGTTACAGTACCTGAAATACAGTGGTTAGGCATTTGGTTACATTTTATTCTGGTTTCTACTTGACATAGAGTAATACTCCAGTTTATAGTACAACATCTGGAGTTCCTGGGAGGTAATCTTAATTCTTTTATAAAATCTCTGTTTAACCTTGCAGCCCCTCTAGGGTCCTCAGACTCCATTCCCTCATTTCATATTGTCTTGAGTATGCAGGCTTAACCTCTGCCATGGGCTCCCTGTGCTGTTTGCTGTCTGTTCCTAGAAATATAAGTAGTTCTGCCTCTGCAGAGAACACCAGTGCCCATGGTGCCTTACACCGTTGTCTTTACGTTCTTTTTCTCTCTCTATTCACTGCACTTGACCTTACTGACTATTCTTTTACCAATATTTTGGTAACTCTTGTAATACAGTTTTTCCTTTCACACCACTTCAGTTAGATCTTTTTTTCTCCTAAATATGGACACTCAGCATTCAATCTCTCTACCTTTCACTTTTCTCTGTTCTAGTTCTGTAAGTTTCCACTCTGACCCTTGTGCTATAACTACCAAACTGAGTCCATTTGTATAATGTCTTAGTGGACTTTATCATATATATATAATAATCAGCAAGTTTAGTAGACTCAGTCCCAGGAGGATCTAACACCTCTGGTCTGTACAGGCATCAGCACCCATGTGCACATACTCACATACACACACACACACACACACACACACACACACACACACACTGAACATTAAGAATAAAATCTGGCCGGGCAGTGGTGGTGCACGCCTTTAATCCCAGCACTTGGGAGGCAGAGGCAGGTGGATTTCTGAGTTCGAGGCCAGCCTGGTCTACAGAGTGAGTTCCAGGACATCCAGGGCTACACAGAGAAACCCTGTCTTGAAAAACCAAAAATAAAATAAAATCTGAAAGAAAAACAAAAACCGAGAAAACCCTAAAGTGATTCAAGTTCCTCTAGCCCAGTTGGTCAAGCAAGTCAGCCCATTTCTACTTTCATTCTGATACTAGACAACCACCTTTGTGTCAGACCCTAGTCTAGATTTAAAACAAAATAGTTGCTTTCAAGTGTTTAAAATTCTTACGATAAAAATTAGCAGGTAAAAAGTAACCTCAGCCAGCGTGGTGGCACACACCTTTAATCCCAGCAGAGGCAAGTAATCTCTGTGAGTTCGAAGCAAGTCTGGTATGTATAGTGAGTTCCAAGACAGCCAGGGCAACATAGAAGAAACCCTGTCTGGAAAAAGAAAAATAATTACAATAATTTGATGTTTCCTCATACTCGGTAGATGAACAGAGGAGCTAACTTGGCCTGGGAGAACTTCAGAGATTTTGAAGCAGATCTAAATCTTAGAATACTATAAAGAACTAGTTAAGCACATTTGTCTCCAGCCCAGGCAGTGTGCATGGGTGCCAGGCAGGGCTCAGTACAGACTTGGCAGCTGTCTTTTTGTGGGATGTTGTAGGTGCTGAAACTTTGAAGGCTTAAGTTCCAAAGTTCCGGCTGTGTACTGTCCACTTAACTCTGTGTATAAGGTCACCTAAGTTTGTTGTTTTCAGTTGCCTCATACTCTAAAGTGACATTGTCAGCACTGAGGATAATGGGCTCTTCTGGACACCCCCAAGCACAGTGTCACTGTCTGAGATAGCCGTTCTGTTTCTTAACGTTAAGGAAGGACAATCTCAGACTGTTAGATACTAGTTTCTATATATAAGAAATTAGTTTTTCCAGGACTCCAAAGATATAATAAAATGTTTTGACAATTTGAGTAGTTTTTATTTCTTTACCCAGCTACCACTAGCATAGTAGAGTGATGACAACAAATGACACCTCTTCTTGTTCATTCTCTCTCTCTTTCTGTTTGTTTGTTTGTTTGTTTGTTTTTGTGTTTTAAGACATTCGTCCTGTGTAGCCTAGGTTGGCCTTGCTGGGATCCCTGTTTGCTGAGATCACATGCTTGAGCCAGAAGGACCTGGACTTACAAGAAAAGATAATGTTTTTTTCTTAGTCTGTTTCTTCTTTATATTTTCTTTCTTGTGCTTGAAGCCTAAAATTTAAAATAGCTCTCTGAAGTCCCTTGCCTGTGCTGACTTATTACCCTTAAAACATGCATGACCTGGTTGCTACTTCACATAAGGATACACATCTCTATCTGGAGAAAACCTTACAAACCAAGCTTTAACTTCCTTGGCTTCTTCCTAAACACATTAAATTATGCCATTTTGCTGTCTTTAATGTTTTGTTTTGTTTTTTTGCCTAATCCTTTTCTCTGCTAACTATATGTCTGAACCTGTCTTCATCTCGTAGACTTCAATTTAAATTCTCCTTCAGTTCTCTGACTGACCACAGGCACAGATAGTTGTTCCCTGAGCCTCCTCGGCATGTGCTGTCTTGTTGGTTTCTTCTCTTAGGCCCTTCTTTGTGGATGTGCCTCACTCCTGCTTCTCCTCACCTGAGTACTTGTTTTTATTATGTTGTTTGTACATTTTTTATTGTTATCCCCATAGCCTCAAATGAGATTATTTTAAAAACAATACCACAATAAATAGAAAAATCAAAGGAAGACAATACCTTTATGCTATATACCTTTATACCAATATGCTATAAGTTTGTGACTTACATACTTTATTTCATTTAACCTTTACAGAAGCAAATTAGAATGAGTTGAGCAGTTTGTCTGGGTTGTAGCTGTTACTGACAGTATGAGGTTGTGCCATGTGGTTCTAAAGTCTGCATTGTTTCTGTTCTCCCACCATTTCATATTTTCTAATATTGATTCCCCATGCCTTTCATATTAGTTGTTCAGTAAACATTTAATCTATGCTGGCCTCTTGGTTCTTTACCATCTCAGTTTTACTTTTTATTAAGCCTTCTACCATAATATAAGCAGAGGAAAGAAAACTTAGTTAAATTCTGGGTTTTATCCATCTTTTAAGGTTTTTTAATGGAAAACACTGAAATTTTTGGCATGGATATGAGGGTCTGACTCATCTCTAGATGGTCTTCATTCATACCATCCCACACAGTAATGTTACAGGTTACTTATCCAAAAAAGCATTGGTTAGAAGATGGCGTTAAGAGTCTTTTTGTAAGTGTTTTTAGAAAATGTTTTCCAAAGCAACAGAAGATATAGAATTGTCTACAACTAAAAATGTTTCCTCTTTTGTGACTTTGCTTAAAATAAAGAAACCATACAGTTCCTCTTTTTAGTTAGCTGAAAAAAGAAAATAGAGGAGGAACCAGCTAAAACAGGAGCAGAATTATAAAACCCAGTTTGGTTTGTAAGATCAGCCTTGATAGGTTCATCACCTTTGAAGTCAATAGGAAGCTAGAGGCTCCAGTGTGATGTTTCCACTTGTCAGCAGTAGTAAAAGCAAAACCCACTTTTCAAATAGCTTGCCGCATTCCCCTTCGCCATTTCTGTCACGTCCCCTCCTAGGCTCTGCCACAGTAGAATCTAACACCTGTTAGAGTCTTACTCCAGCAGCTCAGAACAGTCTAGAAAAGAAGCATCAAGATGAAAAGAAGAAATTTTGGATTTAATAATTTTGGGGAACAGGAAGCCTGACTTTTTTTCAGATTTAATGAAGCTAGTTTTGTTACCTATAATACACAAGCTTATTCAATGAACTTGCCAAGTGTGTAACTGGTATGTTCCTAAGCACACACTGTTTCTGCAGAGAAAGGTGATGGTCAGCTGATTTGGGGCAGGGGATAAAAAAAGGATTAAAATTTCCAATAGACAGGAATGGGAATAAGAATAATTTTTTTCTTTTATAAAAAGGAACACTAACAAGAAATTGTACAAAAAGTTGAGGATGCACTAGATATGTGGGAAATGATCAACTGATTAGAAAAGATATTGAAGAAAAAGAAATAATTGGAAATAGTAGTTGCTTATTAGGAAGTTACTAAAGAAGACTGAAGTAGGTAAAATACAGTCAGAGAGAGAGAGAGACTTGACATGGGTAAAGAGGCTGTTGGGAATTGTCATTTCCTGTCACTGGCCTATATGTTAGAGCAAGAATTAACAACAAAGAACTGACCATCCAGGACAGAGGCTAGATGATCCATCCTCAAACAAACTTTTATTCCAGGCTCCGTCTACTGCAAGGGCCCCTCAGCTTTCCCTTACCCTCACTGCCCTGACACTACCCAAATGTAAGCCTGACAGAGAACCCGTGAACAGTCTGTAGAGGACCGTTCTTAGAAATCCTTTAATCTGCTAGGAAAATCTAGATTTCTCAACCTTGTTATGCCAATACTTCTTTCTCTCTGTATTTAAAATTTGAGGTTTAAATCTACATTTTGGTTCTTTGTTTTTCTTTTTTTTTTTTAAAAAAAAAAAAGGAAAATGTACATATTTTTAGTGACTCCGTATGCAAGCACAGTTACAATGAAGTGGGAGCTCCCTGGTATTGGGTGTGTACCTGTTGCCTACTGCCAGGGCTGGGAGTGTAGCTTAGGACTACAGTGATTGTACCGTGCACATGGCCCTGAGTTTGGCCCCCATTACCGCAAAATTATCTAAGTAAAGTTAATGCTGTTAAATTGGCTATAGTAAGAAATATATCATTTTAATAAGAAATTGATGAACTTTGGAAAACATTCCTTAGAAAAAAGGTAAGTGTAGGTAGTTACGTAAAATTTTGTCTTTGAACTGTGTGTGATGTCTTAGGCCTTTAATTCCAGCACTGGAAGTAGAGGTAAGTGGATCTCTATGAATTTGAGGCTAGCCTGGTCTACTTAAGGAAGTCCAAACCAGACGAGACTAGATAGTGATACCCTGTCTTAAATAAACAAAATATTGGGTCTTTCAGTTATTTTGATATAAGAAAAATGAGTTATAGCTGGGTTTGGAGGCTCATACCTTCATTCCTAGAGGCAGAGGCAGGGAGGTCTTAGAATTAGAGGCCAACCATGTCTGCTTGTGGGTTCCAGACTAGCCAAGGTTACATTGTAGAGAGAACCTGCCAAAATTAAAACTAAAACCAACAGCAACAAGACAAGTAAATTATAGTACACATATAAAAGATAGGCACATAGTACTAGTGATATCTCTAAACTAGTGAAATTTTAAAATCATAATAGAAAGAAACCAGAAAAGGAAATCAATTTTAAATTACAAGTAGTGTGTTTTATGGCCATTTTTAATCAGTAATAATAGCTTCCATTACTGAACACGAGAAAATTACTGAGTAATAAGATTCATTTGCATGACCTAGGTGGTCATATTTTCATCTTCCAGATTTTAAAAAAGAAAAAAATTGAGAAGTTGATTAACTTGGCAAGCTGTCACAGCCCTAAGTGGTGGCACTAGTGTGGAAGCCATGCTACCCCTGACTTCTGCTACATGCTGGAGCTTTTGTAGAGTTATGAACAAGAAAGGCTTTGTGGCAGAAAAAGACTCCTGTAAGGTCTCTGGGACTGTGTAAGTAACTTTGGGGCTAAGCTTACATAAAGGGTAGGAAAAGAAATACCAGGAAGCCCACATCAGTCCGGGAGTCTATATGAGCAGTTTAGGAGCTTTGAATAGTTAGCATCTGAGTTGCCATAATTATAGTGTACTGAAAAATTTGTGATACTTCTTTAAAGATTGAGCATCAAAAGGCATCAGATATATATTTAGCAAGTTCAGAATTACATGATTCTTCTAATTAGAATTATGTAGGAACTTGTTGAAAACATAGCAACTGTTAAACTTGAGACTAGCCCTGTTTTAGATAAATCTGAGCTTAAAACCATCTTTATTTTTTAGCTTATGTAACATACATTACTTTTAAAAATTCAAACCAACCTTGATGGTTGTGCAGTGGTGGAGCATACCCTTTATGCCAGCACTCAGGAAACAGAGACAGGCAGATCTCATGAGTTCAAGGCCAGCCTGATTACAGAGAGAGCTGGGGCTACATGGAGAAACCCTTGTCTTGAAAAAGAT
>NW_021621078.1:3373649-3383032 GCF_004785775.1 Grammomys surdaster | reverse complement strand
TATGAAAGTTATGTTGATGAAGTATTGAAATAGGGACTAACCCACTTCCAAATTATTTTTTTTCAAGGATTGCAGGCCTTTGGAAGCTCAGTGCATTTTTATTTATTTTATTTGTAATTGTTCCATTTAGTCACAAGGCAAGTATCTTTTTGTATATACTAACAAGTTTTTACAAAATGTTCTTTCTGTGGATGTTTCTTTCTGTTTACATTCTTCACTAACAGGTCAGCTCAGAGTATGTGGCATAAGCACATAGGTGATGTGAATATACACATACCCATTTTATCATATTTTTGCCTTATGGAACTTTTAAAATGACATATAATAGTTATGTGTCATAAGTATTACTTAAATATAAATTTTATTTTATACAAAAAAACATAGTAAGTATCCATCTAATTTCTCTTTAAGTTAAAACAAAGGTGACCGTTCATGATTTATAAACTAAAAGGTTTAGACAAAAATAATTTACACCAGTCATGGTAGTGAAGTACTTGTGAAGTCGAGACAGAAAGAACTGAGTTAGAGGCCAACCTGGTTTACATGTAAAAACACTGACTAATTTTTTTTCTTTAAATAATGGAAAAAAACTGATGAAATCATCTAAATCTATATGAGTAGAAAGTCTGTGTAGAAAATAAATTAGACTCTGTTCCTTCTCTTTACTATAGTGCCAGAGACCAAACCCAGGGCCTTATACATGTTATATAGATTGTGTTTCAAAATAAGGCTCTGCCCCAGCCCTAGAATTTTTAAACAATATTTTAGAGATTGTAAATTTAGTCAAAACCTGTAGAATTTAATTTTATTTTTAACTCTTGGCTTATTTAAAATTATTAAAGTGATGTTAACAAGTATTTTGACTGAGTAAACTTCAAAGGGCTAATAATATTAAAACCTTGATAAAAATCTTTCAGACAATATCAACTCTGAATATAAGTTTATAAAATTCTGCACAGCAGAGCCACAGAAACTTTCTATAGACATCCTTAAACTGTCAAGAACTGAATTCAACTAACTGTAAAACACTAATGATATTTCGGTTTTTAAAATAAATAAGCAAAACAGAGATCAGAGGGCCTGTGTCGGTGTGCTTACCTGTGAATGTCTTTCGCAGAATGTAAATTCTTGTTCTAACAGGACATGTTGGTGATTTGGCTGAGAAAGCAAAGGGGTGTTCCAGTGAAGATTAAAAATGGTCCTCTAGCACACTGAGATGGCTTCTGTGCAGCAGAGGAAGTTTATCAATAGCACTTACAGGAAGTGCAATATGCCACAGAATGACTAAGAAGTGTGCTCCTTCAACACAGCTTATTTTGAAACACAATCTATATAACTTAAATGCTTGTAGCTGATGTTTGTAGCTGACCCCTTACTCTCTTGTCATGTGGTTATATAATCTAAAAATTTAGGACGGTGTCTTGCCTAAGAAATTATATATTCTGAGGTAAATTCTGAGGGAGATTTCTTTTTTTTTTTAAAGATTTATTTTTATTGTATGTATGTGAGTACACTGTTGCTGTCTTCAGACACACCAGAATAGGGCATCAGATCCCATTACAGATGGTTGTGAGCCACCATGTGGTTGCTGGGAATTGAACTCAGGACCTCTGGAAGAACAGTCAGTGCTCTTAACCACTGAGCCATCTCTCCAGCCCCTGAGGGAGATTTCTTATTGGAAGAAATGAGTGTTGTTTGGATCTTCTGCAAGTCAATGCCCTTCTTAGTCACCATTTCCTCCTCTGAAGAAATAGTACCTTGGAATATTGCAAGCACTAGATAAGGTGATGCCTCACATGATAGGTAAGCAGTACTTGTGAGTGTTATTCCTTCATTGACAGCACCCAAGGAAAGTATAGGCAGAGCATAAGTAAAAGTATAGTTAGGTTAGTCTCACCAATTTGATTTTGGTACTGTGGGTTACACATACTAGGCACGACTCTGCTAATGTGCTGTATGTTTGCCCGAATGCTTCCTTTAAAAAGAAGACATTTTTAGTTTTATATATATGTATGCCACATATGCATGAGTGCCCTCTGTGGCTAGAAGAGGGTTGAGGACCCCCAGAAGCTGAGATGCTCTTAGTGGTGAGCTGCCTGGACACAAGTGATGGGCATCCGAACTCAGTGCACTCCTTAACTATTAAGCTGTCTCTCCAGTCCCCCTAATACTTTCCAAATAAGAAATTGGCTAAGCCAAGTCTATTAAAGAGTATGAGTGTCTCTGAAGGAAAGTTTCTTTAAGTAGGTCTTTCTCTAGCCTCTTCCTCATCTGAAAAGTGAAAATTGCAATCCCTAACTTATTATGGGATGTAAATAAATGTAAACACCTCCTGGGTGTGCAGTATAGCAGATACAGTAAAAGCCAACATGTGGATCAGTGTCCCTAGTCACTGCCAAGGAGCATATATTACTATGACTTAGTTCTTAACTTGAAGGGACTTAAAAGTAATAGAATGTAATAAAATGTTATAAACAAACTTTTTATTTGGGGGGGGAATGGGATAAAGCTTTGGGTTTTTTTTTTTTTTTTTTGAGAACAGGATGTCATTGTATAACCTAGACTGGCCTTGAACTGTCTCCCTATTTCAGCCTCCCAAATGCTGGGATTACAGGCTTGTGCCACCACCACACCCTGCTGTTACAAAGCTTTTAATTTACTTTTAAATCTTTAGATTAAGATGATTATTATATCCAGGAATAGAAAATAAAAATGGTTTTGTTCAAAAATAACTTAGGAAATTTTGACTCTGTAGACATCTTTACTCTTTTTTTCATAAGTTCCCATTAAGATGTCATTCTTAGGATATGTGTTTAAAAATCAAGTATTGAGTAATAGATTTTAGATATTCCTGAAGTACATAAAAGTCTTCTGTTTTATTTGAAAATATTTGACAAATATGTTTGATATGGAAGGAATTTCTTAGTCACTTTCTGTCCTTAGAAAGAGGTTATTTTGTTCTGATTTCCTCTGACAAGTATTTGTTTATAACAGTTAGCTCTATGAGGATAGCTGAGTTATCATCCGCCGTCTGCCACCCAGCTTCATCTTTAATATGCAGAAAATGGGAGCACTGTCCGAAGTCATTTCCAGTCAGGGCTGTTTTACCCCTGAAAAGACTAGCAAAGTCTGGCATAATGATGTGTGCCTGTAATCTCAGCATTTTGGAGGTGGAACAGGAGACTCTGGTGTGTTGGAGATCATCAAACAGCGTGACTTTGAGGCCAGCCTGAGTTACAGAACAAACAAAACCCCTCACTCCACCCACAGACCTTCTAACAGCAAAAGGACTAGAGCAGAGCAGTCAGAAGAGATGTAAGAGAAAGAAAGATACTGGTCCGAGGGGCTGCTCGCCCTTGCGTGCTTTAGTTTTCATTTTGTCGACATTTTGCTTTATCTGTTGTAAAGTGGTTATGATTTACTGTTTAGGGAGATGAACTTTTTTTTAACTAGTAGTAAATTCATGAAAAAATTGGTATCAAGCAGTTAAGAGCACTGACTGCTCTTACAAAAAACCAAGTTCAGTTCCCAGCACCCACATGACAGCTCACAACCATCTATAACTCCAGTCCCAGAGAAGATCTGGTGCCCTCTTCTTGCACCAGACACATATGTAGTGCATAGATACATTTGCAAGCAAAATACCTATACACATTAAAAAAGAAAGAAAATAATTTGATTTCATCTGCCCCTTAACACAGAGTTTATTTAAAGATGTAACCCCGAATTTAAAGTAACAGAATTTGACAGAAGTGAATGTGATGGTTAAGGGTAACACCATCTAGGGAGTTAGGAAGAAACACTCAGAACTTGACCTAAGAGTCAGCTCATTATTACTGGACTCAGATGGAGGGCATGGGAATTAGGTATTGACATTTTTATTTGGTTCTGATGTATAGCCAGGATGCATAGCAAATTAAGAGGGAAATGTTAAGGGGCTAGAGGGATGGCTTAATAGTTAAAGGCACTTGCTCTTATAGAGAACACAAGTCTAACACCCAATTGGCAAGTCACAGCTGTCTGTAACTGCAGTTTCAGGGGATCTAACACCATTTTCTGGCCTTCAAGAGTACTGCATAAACATTGTGCATAGACATACATAGAGGCAAAACACTCACATAAAATAAAAATAAATCCTTAAATTTTTAATAAAGGAACATACTGGGCTGGAAAGATGGCTCAGAGGTTAAGAGCACATACAGGGGTCTTGAGTTCAATTCCCAGCAACCACATAGTAGCTCATAGCCATCTATAATGAGATCTGGTGACCTCTTCTGACCTGCAGGCATACTTGCAGACAGAATGCTGGATACATAAATAAATACATTCATTCATACATAATATACATATACATACATACTTACTTACTTACATATATACATACATACATTTCTTTTTTTAGAAAAAGGAACATACTGCTCTTGCAAAGACCCAGGTTTAGTTGCCAGTACTCGAATCAGGTGGTTCACCATCACCTGTAACTCCAGCTCCAGAGCAATGTTGAATAAACTAGATTCTGTGAGCACCTGTACTTGTAAATGTGCACACACACACACACACTTCACTTTCTTTTATTTATGCTGCTCTGGAGAGTAAATGTCAAATTTGATCATTTATATGTTACTTAGCAAATTTACACTCTAAACATTAGCCAATTTTAAGGCATTTGTTATGGTTTGTTGTTAATGCTTAAGACAGGATTGCACTGTGCAGGCCAGACTAGCCTCAAACTCAGAAGCCTCTGATTTGAGCTTCCAAAATGTTGAGAATACAGGTGTGTGTTACCACACCTGGCTGGTGTTTTTTTATTAATCTTCTAGTAAACTGTGTATACAAAATATAAATGTTACTCTTTTTTGAAAAGTTACTTTATGTATATGAATGTTTCATGCATATGTGTTTATGTTTGTGTACCATATGTATGCCTGGTGCCCAAGGAAGCCAGGATCCCTTGGAACTGGAGTTGCAACCAGCTCTGAGGCTTGTGTGAGTGCTGGGAATAGAACCAGGGTTCTTTTGAAAAATAGTCAATGCCTTCCTTCCTTCTGAGCCATCTCTCCAGTCCTTTCAAATGTTATTCTTGAACACTAAAACATGTTTGTATTTATTCATAGCCTTCTGTTGTGGGTGTGAATCTCATCTATTTTGGTTGTGTTGTTTTTTCTTATTTTTATAACATATTCTAAAACAACCTAAATGAAAGATACATAGTCAGCTTTGTTCTAAAGTCTGTCTTCATTTATTGTACAAAATTAAATTTTAATGTGTTATGTGTAGGTGAAAAGCACTTTTGTCTTGTGCCATATGTAAAGGTAAAGAGATGTAGCCTAACATTAGCTGTGCTAAGATACCAACTGGTACAGGTTCTATCTTATCCAGTGAGAATGTACCATTGCATTACACAGTTGAATTCTACACGTTAGGAATTTGACTTCTGCTAGGCATTGTGGCATCTGCTTGGCTATAAGGGCTTAATAGAACTCTTCCAAGTTCAAGTACATTCATACAGAGGTCATTCACTGCAGAACAGGAGTATTTAGTTACTTCATGTTATTTCTATTAGTTTCTTCCGCTTCTGTTGTTTTATTTTCTCCAAATATATGAAATATGAAACAGAAATAAAACTTCAGCAGGCATACATCTCCCTTCCTGGTCTGTTTGATGCTAAACAAACAGCATGTCAGACTTTTGATCATCTGAGCAAACACGGATGTGAAATACCACCAGCCAGCTTTATTTTTAACTCAGCCTTCCTCGTTGCTGCTTTGTATTTCCCTTTCCAGACCATGGCCTAGTTGAGTTTTTCAGTTCCTTCTTCATGCTTCCTTTCCCTGGCAGCTGTAAGCACACCAGTGGATTGCATCAGGAGGTTTGGGCCTGTGAGCTCCTTTGCTCTTTTCCAAGTGTCCGATTCAGCAGTCCAGAGCCCACTGCTTGCCAGAAAGTCACCATTGCTCCGAGGCTGGCGCTTGCCTACTTGCTTTGACCTTCTGAGAGATGAGACTTTGTTTGCCAGAACCACAGTTGATAGAAACAGAAAGGTACAGATAAGGAAAAGCACTGCAATCACAATTAAGCAAATTAGCATGGCTGTGTTGCTGGTGTTATCACAGGCTTCCTTTTTAAAAGTTTCCCCCTGACTTTTGATCTCTGCTGTTGGAGAACAGTTTTTGAAGGGTGTGGAGGACTTGAGTGTAGATGTAGGCACAGTGGGAGATGATACAGGCTTGTCTGTGGCACTCACCTTGTGACCCACTGCAGGAGTGACAGGGTTTGTGTTCTCACTCAGATGACTTCTTGTGCTGTTTTGATTAATGGAACCTGAGGCATTGATACTGTTAGCCCACAGGTGTGTATAGTTTGCTTTTGTTCCAGGAGATGAGGACCACACTGTTGTCATCAGGAAAACAAGATGCAGGTACTGTCCTGTGTGCTCCATGCCTACAGGTATGCTGGTATCTGTTGAGACAGCAGTATCAATTGTTAGTTTGTGGAAGAACAGTGTCTGGCACATGTGGTAATTGTAGATAATTGGCTGTACTTGAGATAGCACAAGGACACCAGAGATCCATGCCTACCTTTTGCTATTGGATTCTTCTCAAGTGAATTTGTTACTTTGTTTTTTAACTGAATTTTCATTCCTGTTCTTAGATTGTACATAAAAATTAAAAATTTTGTTGTACATTCTGATGCTATAAGTTAGCATTACAAATATGTTGACCATGTTTAACCTTACACCATAGCTGTACATATTCTCCCTTTTAAGGTAGTACCCTGGACCTCAGCTTGTAGTCAGATGCTTCTGCTTTTGTGCTCATGCTTCCTCTTTGAAGGCTCCTTCTTACGGAAGTGTCCACCGTCTGAAAAGCATGCCCTCATCTTGAAGTAAAGGAGAAGGTGGCCTTGAAAGTTTTGTTTCAAGCTTAAAAAGATATCACAAGTGGCTTTTCTTTTGTAGGAGAGGTAGGGTAGAGGTTTGGAACCTGAGAGTGAGTGTACGTCAAGTGAGAATTTGAAATGCTGTTAGTCTTTCCAGTATGATGTTAAGCAACCTGAGGATTCTGGTTCTAGAATGTAGCCTTGTGGGCATGGCTGACTCCCTCTATTGCTGTAGCTGACTATGTCTTTCTAAATAGCAGAGGCGTAGTGCTTCTCTCAGCCTAGAATCAGGAAAGCAAAAGACTTCTTTTGCACTCAGAAGTATATCAGTCAAAGGTGGCCACCCCTGTTGTCATTTTGTAACTGACATTTTTTTCTCCCTTATTTTAACAGAAATCTACAAAAGAAATTATAGAGAAAATGAAAAGGAATCACTCATCAGGCTCCTGGGGCCCTAGAACACAGTGTCTAAGTGTGAGCAGTTCATTTTAACATTAGAAGGCTGGGCGCCCAGTCTCAGCCTTGTGCTAGCTCATGCTCAGCCCTCATCCTACCCCTCCTCCCCAAAACTGAAGCTTAGTTTGGGGCTCAGAGCTTCCTAGAAGCCAGTGCATAAAAGGACAAAATTCTGTTCTTAGCTCTTGTTATCGACCATCTGCTTAGCGATCTCCCTGGGGCTGTCATGTCTGCCCCAAGTACAGCTAACCTAGCAAGAGACATTTTGGTTACACCTTTAGTGAAGTGAGTTGTTTCTTCTCTTTAAAAGATCAGCCTATCTCCGCCTCGTGAGTTCTGGGATCAAAGGTGGGTAGCCAGGACCAGCTTAGGTATTTATAATACTACACTAGTTCTCCAGAGTAACTCTTGAAAGAATATTTTATTCAGAGCATAAATGAGAGGAGACTAGATTGTTCTAAGAATTAATGAGTATAGTTGTCTTATTAGGAACCCTATATGTTTTATAGATGCTACTTTCAAACTTGATTATATGGAGGAGGGTTTTTGTTTTTGTTTTCAGATCTAGGTTAGGGCCTAAGATTCTGTCTAAACTACTCCCAAGTGGTACAGACACCACCTTGCTAGTCACACTTGAGCCAGGGAGGTTTACTGTGGTATAATATATGCCATTCGACCATATTGGAATGCTGATAAACACAGAAGTTGAGATTAACAGATGAGATACACTAAGTTGCACGGACAAAAATAGCATATACTAAATAATGCTAATGAGAAACTATGTTTTGATTAATATTTTATACTAAGAGTGGAGAGGGGGAAAATCCCTAGTGTTCTGGGATCCAGATCACTACTGGGATTATGACTGTTAGTAAACGCTTAAAGATACAGACCACTGACTTTTGTGTGATAGTATTCAGCTTTAGTCTTCAGTTGAATGATAGGATTCTCTGGATACTTTATAAGTCAGTCACATACACCCCCCCCCAAAAAAAAGCACTTTAAATTGATTTAGTAAGAAATGTCCATCCTTTTCTACCAGAGTAGACTTACGCATTCAGTGTTAAAATGACTTAGTGTAGGTTATTATAATTACATGAGTTCATTCACAGTGCAGTACACATCACATTATTCTACATGCTAGCAGTGTACCGCAGGACGACATAATAGGTCTGCTGTTGATTGTCTTCAGCCAGATGTGCTGTCATGCCCCAGTAAACAAGCTGCTGGCAAAATGCGACTCTTTATTTTGCTCACAACTGCCTGAGAATAGAAACTGTTTCTATATCTCTGTTTTATGCCCCAGAGGCCAGGTTGGGTTAGCAAGGTTTTGATTTTCTGGTTTTGTTTTTTGTCTCATCATTTTTAGTCAGATTTGTAATGCCTAAGCTTTAATAATAAGAATGTATTTCCTTAATTTAAAAACAAAACCAAAAAGCCAAAGCTTTTCAAATCATTTGAGTACAAACTCAAGATCTTCCTCATCCTGATTTAAAATTCCATATTAATAATTATAAATTTTCCTAGCTCTAATTGGTTATGCTGTTTATTTAATTTTTCATAATGGAATAGAAAACACATAACAATTCTACATTGTTAGATAGATATATGTATACATCTTTGAAAAAGCACTTCCTCTCCACTAACATGAACAGTTATAAGTGGGAAGGAATAAGAAAGCCACATGTGCGACCTACCTTACAGAGCGCTCTGTCCCAACCTTTACTTAATAAGCCACTTCTGTTCTTCTCTTCTTATTTTAAGTAGAATAGTTTGGAGACTATGAAACTTAAATCCGCAGGGGTTTTTAAAGAGGATATGTACAGCTAGCTTTCCACTTTTAAAACCAAACCACAGATGACACATTTCCTTTCCGCTGCAACTCAAACACATGTCACGGGGAAAAGCAAAGACTGACTTGTCCAGTTGGCAATGGGATGACAAGAGGCTTTGTAGCACCAGTCTCCTCCCCTAGAATGGGGAGGGCGTTCACGCTCTCTCTCTTTCTCCCTCTCCGTCTCCCTCTCCCTCTCCCTCTCCCTCTCCCT
>NW_021621078.1:3310867-3373249 GCF_004785775.1 Grammomys surdaster | reverse complement strand
TCCTACCATCTGCTTTTGAAATAGTATTATTCAATGGAAATTACATGATGGCATATTTAGTGTGGCAATAGAATCGCATTTCTAACTTTATTTTATATCACAGACTGATTTGAAAACATAAATGTGGAGTCCTTAGAGGTATTTGTCAGCTAGGAGGATCAGTCACACACATCACTGCCATTTCAAGCTGGGAACTGCAGCTATGGTCTGAGCAGAATTTGGGCCAGAGGATGCTTGCAGAGTGTGGTGTGTGCAGTTTCTGGCATTGCCTCAGATCAGACACATCTGAGGTGGATTACGTTGTCATCAGTGAAATCAGATAGATACCCCTGATGATCTCCTTGGCTCTACTGATGGTACAGAAGCCTGGGTCACAGCAGATCCTCTCAGTTCCTATTATACTAGCGTCCTCCCTTCAGATTTTTCTGATGTACTCATTTCCTCACTAGCCCCAAACACGTCCCACATCTCTAACGCTGCCTTTGATCATATTCTAATGAGCACCACACTAATCAGCTGGGCTCATTAGATACTTCCTCATTTCCTTAAAAAAAGACAACTTTTCATTTATATAATTTAAATTTTTATTTATTTTTATGGTGTCACTGGGACTGATCCCAGTTATCTATGCCTACCTTTATGTAGGTTTTGATGTCACTAGGTTTACATGACAAGCACCTGCTGAGCCACCTCTCCTTTTTATTTTGAGTCAGGTTCATTAAGTTGCCCGTGGTAGCTTTGAATACTTTTGGGTTTTGTTGTTTTTCATCTTTTTTTTTACTCTTCTCTCACAATACATCCCAACCAAAGCTTCCCCTCCCTCCTCTCCTCAGTCCTCTCCCTCACCTCCCCGTTCCTTCCCCAGATCCACTGATCCTCCATTTTCCTTCAAAAAAGAGCAGGTCTGAAACAGGTTCTCATGTAGTTGAGGCTGGCCTAGCACTCAGTATGCAGCTGAGGATGACCTTGCCTGTGTGAGCATCCTGCCTTCTCCCGTGTGCTAGGATTACAGGCTTGTATTACCACATCCATCGGAGTTCATCCAGGGATTGAACCCAAGCTTTCATGTATCCACTAAGCAAGTATTCCGCCAACTGACCAAAACTGCAGCCTCTTTGTTTCTTACTAAAAGTTGAAAAACTTGCCTATATTTTCAAAAATGATTCCTAAATATTTGCATACATTGGAATATTGTTTTTAAACAACAAAAGTGTCATGCTCTCTACATACATTTGTATTAGTAGGCCTGTGCTGGTATCAACCGGTTTATTTCCAGCAAGCAGGATAGTGGTCTCCAACACCGGCAATCCACAGAACATAGCTTGAGGAGTGTCCCCCCAGGCAAACACTGTGGTCTTCTCTGGTCTCTCATGGTTGTTGCCTTCCCTTGTTTCCCATCTGCCTCTCAGAGCTCACCTGTGTGGATCTAATGCTCTCGCTATTGTAGAACACACTTAGTCACCTCTTTCATTTTCTCCTTCTCCTCAAGCCCAGCTTCTTTTTTCTGTTCAGTTCCAACCCTCAGGGCTGGCTCACCTGCCTTCTCTATGAGGGCCATCTCTACTGCATTGACCAGGAGAGGTATAGAGCCAGTTCACTCTGTCATGACCAGCTCTCCCAACTGCCTCAGGTGGTGTGTGTGTGTGTGTGGAGGAGTGTCTTTTATCATTTATTCTTTTTTATCTTAAACTGTTCCTTTAATTTTAAAAATAATTCAACTTGTCATTTTATTCTTCAACAAGAAGATTAAAATTCTTACATGAAGATATGTATCATAACTCACAGATAATGGAGCATAAGGAACAGTGGGCCCAATTTAATACAGTTGTTTGGATCTAAGTCAAGCACAGTACTCTTCAGAGTTTCCTTACTGTGCCTAATTGTGTTGATTAATGTTCTGTCATTTGTAAGCAAGATATGACTGTGGGGAGCCGAGGAAACCCTGGGTGACTGTGTAAGGACCAAATCAAGTCCTAAGGAGTGAGTGGTGTTTAAATATCTCAGGTCCGTAGCAATGGCAAAGCTTCACAGACACACACAACCCCACACACATACACCCATAGTGAAGCCTAGAAGGACTGCAGAGCCTTCCTCTGGTCCCTTAGGATGTTGCTAAGGTATGCAGTATGAGTGCTTGCCAACGGTTGACCATTGTGTGCCAAAATTAGCAATTGTAGCTCTCTTCCCGCTCCCTGGTTGGTAAAGCCTGAGACTGCTCAACTACAGAGATCTGCTGTCAAGACTGGGTGGCCTTGCTGTGCCTAATACATTTCCCAAGGGTTAGGCTTGCTGCAGTAGTTGGTGTGCGCATAGCCCACCTCACCAGCTTGTCTGCATGTGCATTTGTGTCAGCCCTTTCTTGATTCCTTCATTGCTCCAGTCAGATTTCCAGAACCCAAGCCAAGTGGACGTGGCGTATGACCTAATGTGGTTTAATGAAAACATGAAACATTAGCTTATACAGCTGAACAGTCTGTGGATAAATCTAACCATGGAGGAGAATTTTATCTATGACTCAGATTATGGCCAAGACTCCAGACTGTCTTTTCATTTCTCACCTCCTTCTCTTTAGGTTTTGAGGAAGGTTCTTTCCTTCCTATCCCAAGACATAAATTTATAATCCCTGGGCAGAGCAGTGATAATGCACACCTTTTATTCCAACACTCCGGAGGCAGAGGCAGGTAGATCTCTGGGTTTGAATCAGCCTGGTCTACAGAGTGAGTTGCAGCATAGACAGGGGCTAAACAAAGAAACCCTGTCTTTGAAACAAAATAAACAAAACAAATCCCAGGACTGTGTATTTTCTTAAGTACAAACATGGAGAAAAGTTCTCAAACCCCCACAATTTAAACTAGTCTATGAATTGGGCCTCTAGCCTCATTGTCCTGACTTGAGTCTGTGTTCATTGCTGAGCCACCTTCTGTTCAAGGTCAACTACATGGATTGGCTACAGCTTCTGGGCATCGTTTCCAGCCACCGGCTTCTCTGAGGAGTATGGTGCACCCAACATCCTTCAGCCCTTCCACTGACTTCTTTCTTGATGGGCAGACTTGTTGCTATTGCTGTAATTTTTAAGGAATCTATCTCTTCTCTCTTTATCCTTATTGCTCAAAGTCTATAAATTGTAAAACAAAAAAAAAAATCTATACTTTGAAGACTTGTTAATTTATATCATTGTACTCTTTAGAAAATTAATCAGAACCAGAGAGATGGCTCAGCTGTTAAAGGCTAAGCTCACAACTAGAAATATAAGAAAATTAACCATAGAATTTTTTAAAGGGATAAGTGAGATGCCCCAGCAGACGACTATGCTATCATTGCAAGCCTGAAAACCTAAATCCAATTTCCAAAATATATGTGGTATGGAATAAAGGGAAACTGACTCTTATCTCCACAGATGTGCTGTGTTGTCTTCTGGCTTCCAGATGCATGCACGTGCTCACACCTGCATGCACACACAATTAGTAAAAGTAAAACAATTTCTATACATTCAGAAATTTTAACAATTTTTATCCTTTTTTGTTGCCTTCCTTAGGTTTAAAACTGGCCAAATCAATGGTGATTTGCTGATATACCATGTCTTGCTGACTTTAAAGCCATATTATGCAAAGCCATATGAAATCGTAGTGGACCTTACCCATACTGGGCCTAGCAATCGCTTTAAAACAGACTTCCTTTCTAAGTGGTTTGTTGTTTTCCCTGGCTTTGCCTATGACAATGTCTCTGCAGTCTATATCTATAACTGTAACTCCTGGGTCAGGGAGTATACCAAATACCATGAGCGGCTGCTGACTGGCCTCAAAGGCAGCAAGAGGCTTATTTTCATCGACTGTCCTGGGAAGTTGGCTGAACACATAGAGCATGAGCAGCAGAAACTCCCTGCTGCTACCTTGGCTTTGGAAGAGGATCTAAAGGTTTTCCACAATGCTCTCAAGCTAGCTCACAAGGACACCAAAGTTTCTATTAAGGTAACTTCTGGTCTGTTTTGAATATTTGTTGCCTTTCCTGACTAACCAGGTTATATTGTGACCTCTACAAATGTTCTCATAGTTGCATATCCAGTATTAGTCCCATCCAGATGTGGGAAGAGCAAGATTTCTATCTTTATTGTGGTCTTGCAGAACATTGCACACTTAGAAGACACTCTCATAAGGCCTGAGATGTCTCAGCAGTTAAGAGCACTGGGTGCTCTTCTAGAGTTCCAGAGTTCAGTTCCCAGCACCCACATGGTGGCTCATAACTATCTATAACTCCAGTTCCAAGCACACACGTGATGCAGAGATATTATGCAGGCAAACACTCATAACCATAAAATAGATTAATTTTTAAGGTACTTAGTTTGGGCAAGGGGCAGAAAAAAATGCTATAGAGAGGCCAGGCAGTTCTTGACTGTGAGCTCTGCCCAGTGGTTGTGTGTGCAAAGTGGAAAGGACCTCATGATGTAGCTCTGTTGATCAGGTCATGGTTTTTCAGAGTGGTGAGTTTTACCCCTTCAGTACTTGTTTATAGAATTCTTGGCCTTTTTAAAGGAAAATGATTTTTTTGATGTTGTTGTTGGATCCTGTTTCTTTTGAGAGTATTTATAAGTAAGTGTTAAAGTAATTTAAATATTAACTCATAGCAAACATGGTGTGGGGGTGGGTGAATGAGTTGAGTTTTGGAGCTTTTGAGAATTCTGTGTAACTGGAATCTATTCCTTTCTCATACCATTTCTCAGGTTGGTTCTACTGCTGTTCAGGTAACCTCAGCAGAAAGAACAAAAGTTTTGGGGCAATCTGTCTTTTTAAATGATATCTACTATGCTTCTGAAATTGAAGAGATCTGCCTAGTTGATGAGAACCAGTTCACTTTAACCATTGCAAACCAAGGCACACCGCTGACCTTCATGCACCAAGAGTGTGAAGCCATTGTTCAGTCTATCATTCATATCAGGACCCGCTGGGAGCTGTCACAGCCTGACTCCATCCCTCAGCATACCAAGATTCGACCAAAAGATGTCCCTGGGACACTGCTTAATATTGCATTACTGAATTTGGGCAGTTCAGACCCTAGTTTACGGTAGGTATTTCTCTCCCACCCTTCCCCCCCCCACCCCCTTTTTAAAATTTTTCTTTATTAAATTTACTTCAAGTTAAACAATATCTCACTGTTGTTCACTGAGTGCCATTGTTTAGGGAAAGCCTAAAGTTTAGTGAATCAGATACATTACTGCATCCTACCAGTGTCACTTCAGTAGTATTCTCTAAAGAAATCTGGTGCTCTCTCCTTTGCCTTGGCAACAGAAGCAACATGGACAAAAAGAATGTTATTGTTTGGAGAGCATCACAGTAAAATGCATACCTTATGTTGCTGCTATGGCCCTAAAGGCTTCATATGACCTGTGGCCAAGTGCAAGACAATGTATAACTGGAGAGCTGACGCAAAACACTGCTGGGGTCATGCATGAGGTGCCTAAACATTGTCTATCACACATTCAGATAGATGCAGATCCCACGAAGGAGCAGCAGCTGAACTCGGAAGGGTAGCTGGGCAGGGTTTCAACTGTCAGCCCTAAAATACATGTTCTGGTTTCAAAACTGTTTAAAAAGAAAGGAAACAAAAGGAAAGAAAGAGGGAAGGAAGGAGGGAGAAAAGGAGAGGGGTAGAGAAGAAAGGTCTCCCCCCTCCCCCTCCCCCTCCCCTTACCCTCCCCCTCCCCTTCCTTCTCCCTCTCCCTCTCTCTCTCTGTCTCATCTTCCCCTCCCTCCTGAAGTGCAAACTCAGAGTGTATGTGCCATGCTAGCTGCACAGGCGCTCTGCTACTGAGCACCATCTTCAGTCCCTTAAAGAACATGCCCTGAGCACAGGGTATTGTGTTCTGCCACGCTCTGCTGTGCCAGCCTGTAGAATCAGTAGATTTGGTTTGGGTGGGGAGCTGCTATTTTGTAACACAGCATGCTTTCAGGCACAGCGTTGAACTCTCCTTTTTGGTAAAATATTGGTAACAATGCCTTACTAATGCACCTGTAAAGTAAAGATTTGACAATAGCATTTGCAGTAGGGTAGTATATATAACACAAGCCAGTGGTTTCTACTTAGTGAATGGTGTTTTCCCACCCCCTGTTCCCACCCCCTGTTCCCACCTCCTTTCTCTTCTCTTCTCCTTTACATGTGTGGATGATTCTTTATCTTAGGTATCTTAGGAATGTCAAGATTTTGACTTATGGATGTGGAGCTTTACTAATCTGAAATCCAAGATGCTCCAGAATCTGAAGTTTTTTATATATTTTGTCCAGACTTTATAGCATATCACTTTAGTAAGACGGGCTCTCTCTTTGTAGCTCTGGCTGGCTGAGAACTTGCTGGAATTAAAGTCACTTTCACCTCCTCACCCCCGTTTCAGAACTTTTAATCATAGGTGCTCATTCTGCGAAATCTATGTAAATATTTCAAACCCTGAGCATATCTGAGTATGGTCATTTTAGATAAGAAACACTCAGTTCTCAGATTCAAGAGCTCTCTCTTCAGATATACCATAGACCAGGGTTTAATCTTGGCCTTTAAGCTTCAAATTTAAATAAAGATAAAAGAGCTTATCACAGGCCTGACAACCTAACCTATATTTGAGTAACATATGGAAGGAAGGAGAGAACTGATTCCCAAAAGTTATTCTTTGACCTTCTTGTATGTGTCCACATGCATACACACACACACACTCACACACACACACACACAAATAATTAATTAAAATGTGTAAGTCAGGTATGTAGCATATACATTTGATACCTGTACTCAGGAGGCACACACAAATGGCTCTGGGAGTCTGGGCCAGCTTGGTTTACATAGCAAACTATGGGATAGCCAGGGCTACATAGTTAGACAATCTCAGGAGAAAGGAAAAAAAAGATTTTTAAGGACAATAATCAACAATTTTTTTAAGACTTTATTTTATATTTACACATGAGTACACTGTTGCTGTCATCAGGCACACCAGAAGAGGGCATTAGATCTCATTACAGATGGTTGTGAGCCACCATGTGGTTGCTGGGAATTGAACTCAAGACCTCTGGGAAGAGTAGTCAGTGCTCTTAACCTCTGAGCCATCTCTCCAGCCCAACAATTTTTTTTTTAAACTTACGTAGGCCTCATGAACTCTCACAAATGGCTTGATAAATTATATGTGTGCTTGGCTCCCCTTATCTTAGAAGGCTCTTTGACACATACTCAAGTTATGGAAGACCAGTTTTTATAGCTCTTAGATAATGTAAAATAACATCAGCATAGTATGACTTATAAGTCAGTAAAAGATAAACATAAATACACAAGCAGTAATATGTGTTCTCATGTTTAGGAAAATTGAGCTATAAACCTGTCTTTACTTTTCAATTCCAAATAGATTTTTGTTGTTTATCAATTGGGTATTTTGGTTTTAGAGACAGTGTCTTTCTAACCTGAAATTTACAATCCTCCTGCCTTGGCTTCTCACTAAATGCTAGGAGTACAGGCCTGTGCCACAATGCCTTGCCCTTTGACATCTTTGTTAAATAGTGCTAATGGCCATCTTAGTTTACCATACCATTTCCCTGTGAACAGCTTTCACTCATTGGTAAAGGATATCATCCCAGAGAAAATAAAACACTTTTGGGCAAACTTACATTTCCATAGCTTTTTTCTCCTGTGTCAGCTTGTCAGAAATTCAAAGGTAGTGAAAACATGAAGTTCACTGAGCAGCCCAGTATTTTGTTTTGCTACATTTTAAAACTGAGCCTGAGATTTGTTGTTTGGGGTAGGGTAGGGGTGGAATAGAGGATGTTATTTTGAAATGCTAGGGATCGAACTCAAGGGCTCACACATGTAAGACAAACATTCTACCACAGTGCAAACCTCAAGGTTTTTTTTTTTTTTTAACTTTTGTAGTTTTTTAAAATATATTTTTATGTATTTATAATATACTTTGTATTCTAACAGACTGTAGAAATACATGGTTAGTTCCAGTATTACATCATAGAATCATGGAGTGGAAACTGTAGCTACAGCTTCTTAACTAGAGTTAATTTTGGTTTAACCTCTGGTTTAATTTTGTTTAACATTTACAGTGTAAATGTAGAACACAGACATTCTGAGGATATTCTTACTTTAACACTTCGAACATTATTTGATTAGATGCCTCCTCTTAAAACATAATATTCTCTTGCTATGTAACCCTGACTGGTCTGGAACTCTCTATGTAGAATAGGCTGGCCTCTTGTTCATAGCCTGCATCTGCCTCCCTAGTGCCAAGATGAAAGTCATGCACTACCAGGCTCCTCCTCACTTCCCATTCTCTGTTTAATTGGATCTAAGAGAGAGTAACTGTGAGCATAGTGTTGACTTCACTAATACATGGCACGCCTTTTTTCAGTCATTTACTTCTATTGATCACCCAAGACCCTGAATCTCCACTGTTTTATGTTCCCATGAAAATTTCTAGGAAGGCTGGCACCACTTAGGAACATCATGGGCTCTTCTGGTGCTGATTTCATGACTGATTTTTCTTGATCTCCTGTTTAGGGCTTACTGTACATTCTGTCTCCAGTCGGGTGTAACACTGAAAAATAATTGACCATGCTTTGTGATAAAATCTTGAGTTGTATGTTGTGGAGAAAATGTAATTACAAACAAAAAAAAATGTGAAACAATCTCCCTCATGTTTTCTCTTAGGTCTGCTGCCTATAATCTCCTGTGTGCCTTAACCTGCACCTTTAATTTAAAGATTGAAGGTCAGTTACTTGAGACATCGGGGTTATGCATCCCTGCCAACAACACACTCTTCATTGTCTCTATCAGTAAGACGCTTGCAGCCAATGAGCCACACCTCACCTTAGAGTTTTTGGAAGAGTGTATTTCTGGATTTAGCAAATCTAGTAAGTAATGACTTTCCTTAATACTAAGAATGATTCTTAAGACAATTCAAAGAAAGCTCTTTCGTTTGGGGATTTACTAGGAGTCTTTCACTTTCTGTATTTTTACTTTTTAAAAACTTTGGGTGTTTTTTTGTTTGTTTGTTTGTTTGTTTGTTTGTTTGTTTGTTTTGTCTTGTCTTTGGTGCCCTGTAACTAGAGGAACTCTGAAAGAAAATCCTGGTGGGACACACAAAGAGACCTGTCAGAACTCTGGGATCCTCTTTCCTGTGTGCTGTCGGAAAGATTTCCTTCTTTATTTCAGCTACATGAACTTTAGCATGTCTTTTCTTAGATAAGATTTTAAGGAAATAGTTGCTTCTCTTTTGTATAGTTGACTTGGAACTATGATTTTTATTGGACATTTGTTGGTAGATGATGCCAGATCCAGAGTCAGTACTTAGTTTGTTTTAATAAATTTCATTAACTTAAACCTATTCTTTTTAACATCTGTCTACCTCCATACCATGTACTAACATAGCTGCTGATCTCTGCCTGGCTTCATTCTTGACATTTTTTTCTCCCTGTAATACATACAGCTTTTTCCCTGTATTCTGCATTCAAACACGTGTCTTAATATCTCAGTACTAGGTGATTAAGTGCTTTAGTTCATCAAGACTCCATCAGATTGGGGCTGGACAGATGGCTCAGTGGTTAAAGCACTGGATACTCTTGCATAGGCCCCTGCTTTGATTCCTACCACCCACATGGCAGCACACAGCCACTTGCAAAGCCAGTTCCAGGGGATCTGATGCCTTCTTTGGGATTTTCAGGCACTGCATGCACATGCTGCACAGACATGCATACAAGCAAAATACCCATACACATACAATAAGATAAATTAGTTAAAAGAAAAAAGACTACATAGATATGTTTCGTTCTGTCTTTTCTATCAAGTGGAAGATGTAGGAATGTAACACTGGAGGGAGATTGTATACATTTGAGAAACAAGAAAAGTACAAAGTTATTAATAACTATAAAAGTGTGAAGATATCTGAGTGAGTAAACAGGCATACTGTGTCCTGCACAAACAGCTCTTCCAGGACCATTTTAAATTTTATTGAAAATAAACAGCTAAAAAATGTTATAAAGAAAGAAAATGCAGATGTGATATACAGCTGTCTCCTTACTGCACATATTGTAATGGCATAGTAATCAAAGCATGAATGTTCAAAACCAGCAAACACATTGATTTAAAAGAAACAGACAGCCCAAGTGTCACAAACTGATTAGTGAGATGAAATCACTTAAGAAATAAGTTTGGAAAGTTAATTAACTTAGGTTACGTACACAAAACATACCAGAGTAAGTTCTGGCTGTATTTAAGAATTGAGTACTTAGAAGCATTGATAAAGTGAATGCCTAGTTGCTTTTATGTGAGTAGTGTGAGTGAGACAAGAAAACATGGGAGGAAGGTGAAGTAAGGAAGGGACAGATAGCTTCTTCCTGAGACTCTGGAAGATCTCCACAAAAAAGGAAACAAATGAGTACGTGACTAGGGCCTGGGGGACAGCTTTGGACTGAATGTGGAAAGATGAATGAATGTCCTTAGTTCAGTGTTCTCTGTAGTAAATTAGTAAATTAATCATGGTAGCATAATACTAAGAAAAGAATATTTTTTAGTTTGTTAATAAAAAATACATATTGAAAGAATTGTGAAATGGTGTAGTAGGTGTCAGATTGAAAAACATTTTTAAAGATTAAATCGTGAGGGTCTGTAGCATTGTAAACAAGGCCAGTGTTTCTAGAAAGACATTTAGAAGTAGATTAGACCCTTAAGAATATTCACTAGCCGGGCAGTGGTGGCACACGCCTTTAATCCCAGCACTTGGGAGGCAGAGGCAGGGAGATTTCTGAGTTCGAGGCCAGTCTGGTCTACAGAGTGAGTTCCAGGACAGCCAGGGATACACAGAGAAACCCTATCTCGAAAAGAAAAAAAAAAAAAAAGAGAGTAAAAGCATGAGGGAAAAAAAAAAGAATATTCACATCTGGGGCTAGAGAAATGGCTCAGTGAATAAGAGCACTAGTTCTTCCAGAGGTTCCAGGTTCAATTTCCAGCATCACCATGGCAGCTTACAATTGTCTGTAACTCCAGTTCCAGTGGATCCAGTATCCACACACAGACATAAATGCAGGCAAAACACCAGTACATATAAAATAAAAGTAAATAAAAATAAAGTTAAAAAAAATCACATTTCTTTGACATTATAGTTCTACTTTTCAATCTTTTCCTGAAAAAAAATGAATGCTAAGGAGCCAGCAAGATGGCATGGTCGGAGAGGTAGCACGCCACCAAACCTCAGCACCTGACTTCAGTCCCCGGGCTCATGTGAGGGTGGAAGGAAGGAGCCAGCCCCACAGTTCTCCTCTGACCTCATCAGGACACACATACCTTCCACACACACTTGTTAAAAGAATTAATGCAGAGATGTTTATAGCATATTATTTTCTGTTGCTACTTTAAAGCTAAGGTATATCTTGTTATAGTAAAGTGCCCAGCTGTTAAGTGAATGAGCGTTGACAGTAATAATCATGAAAGGATCTTCTAGATCATAGCCTACAGCATCTCTAGTGTTCATAACTTCTCTCAGTACCACCTCCGCAAACTCCCTTGCCTCCACCTCCAAGTGCTGGGATTAAAGATGTATGCCACCCCCCAACCCAGCTTGGCTTGCTTACTTTAAATTTTTTTTCAAAATTTAATATCTTTACCTCGTATCAAAATGTTTATCTAGGCCTAATTCAAGATAAAAATCTTTATCTTCAACCTCCTCTCTATTCCTTCATGACTGAATCATTACTGGGGCTAGAGGGGTGGATCAGCAGTTAAAAGTCCTGGTTGTTCCTTCAGAAGACTTGGGTCCAATTGTCAGTACCCATGTAATGGCTCACAGTGTCTATAACTCTGGACCCAGGGCATCAGACACCCTTTTCCAGCCTTGTTGGATACCAGGCAAGTATGTGGGACACAAATATACATGGACACAACACACTCATCATACACATAAAAATTAAAATAAAATGTTTGTAATTTTCTTTGACTATCTGTCCTTAATAGAGTATTTTCTCCACAGGTATTGAATTGAAGCACCTTTGTTTGGAGTATATGACCCCATGGCTGTCAAATCTAGTCCGTTTTTGTAAGCATAATGATGATGCCAAACGACAGAGGGTTACTGCCATCCTTGATAAGCTAATAACAATGACCATAAACGAGAAGCAGATGTACCCTTCTATTCAAGCAAAAATCTGGGGGAGCCTTGGGCAGGTATTGAATTTACACTGATACTTATCTGGTGCCTCTTTTGTGCTAGTAATTCTTGGTTGCCCATGTTATACAGAGCACACTGTTCTGTCTTTCAGAAGCATGCAGACACATACCTATAGTGGCAAATATTTGAAAAAATGGCATGCAGTCCGTCTAGCTCCCTGGCCGCTGCCATGATCCCACTCTGTGTTCCCATACTAATGGCGTCAGAGGTGCCAGCCCAGGAGCACCGGCCCTGGCTCCATGAGACTTTAGTGTGGCTGCTGTGGCTGCCAGGCAGCTCTGTGGAGTCTACAGCTCTAAGCGTGGCTCCTGGGCCAACTCTGACATCCTCATGGTTTTCAGCTCAGAACAGACAAAAACCGCCATCCTTATGGTAGAAATGAGTCTCTCAATGCTTAAGATTATCCAATAGACTTATATATTAGCAAATGCTCAATATACAAGATGCCCACACAATCAGAATTGTTAACCCAATAACTAACCTTCTGATATGAATAACTCCCCAAGACTCCTAGAGACACGGATGTCTGCCTCCATTCTTGCTTCTCTTCCTCCTTTCTCCTTCTCCCCTTCCTCCTCCTGACTCCCAGCTCCACCTACCTCTTCTACTACCCAGTCACTGAGCTCCATTACAAATATAATGGGCAGGAAAAATCCTGCCACATATCACCCTTTCTGTTGGAATAAAAAAAAAATCTTTCTCTCAAAAAATAAATTGAGCACAACTATTACCAATTTCTAATAGTAAGGTACAAGATAGACCTAATACCCAATCCAACATTATTGTCAATAAAAAAGACCATTGTTACTTATCCTAAAAGTTCTATACCTGACTTACATCCTGGCTTTAGAATGAATGACATCTGAAAGCCATCCTCTCAAATCTGTTCTCTCAAAGTAAATAGCCTGGGTTGGCTATGAGACTATAAGTCTTCAACCCTGTCAGAAATCCAGAATGACTGAATTAAACTGAAAATATGGGAAGCACAAAGCATGGCTTCCAAAACTTAGCCAAATTATATAGACCGCTGATTACCTGGATAGTCCTTTATACTTGAAAATGCTGGAGCATTCGATCCTTCTGGCCCAGGTTCATCTGACAGACCTAATAATGCAGAATATTTAAGGGCTGATTTCCTTCTCTAGGCAGAGATTATCAGTCAACTATTGCACATAATGTGTCCTTTTTCTGGACAGTAATTTGTCTGTAGATGAAAAGAGGCAATACTTGCCTAGTGCCTGTCTCACCACTATTGGAGTAACTCCAAAGATGCTCAATTTCTTCTTTTTTTTTTTTTTTCTTTTTTCTTTTTATTGGATGATTTATTTACATTTCCTATGTTGTCCCCTTACCCCATCCCCCACCACGCCCTCGGAACCCCCAATCCCCTCGCCCCTCCTCCTTCTTCTCTGTGGATGTAACCTCTATCTACACCCCCCCCCACTCCCACCTCCCCACCCTCAAAATTCCCACCCCCTGGGGCATCCAGCCTTCATGAGGTCAAGGTTCTCTTCTTCCACCTATGCCCAGCAGGGCCCTCCACTTTTACATATTCAGCTGAAGCCCTGGATCCCCCCCTAAGTGCTCCCAGGCTGGTGGTTTAGACCCTGGGAGCTGTGGTTGGTTGGTATTGTTGCTCTCCTCATGGTGCCACAAACCCTTTCAGCTCCTTCAGTCTTCACTCTAACTCCTCTATTGAGAACCCCATGATCAGTTCAATGACTAGTTGTGAGCATCTGCCTCTGAATATGTCTGACTCTTGAAGGCCTCTGAGGAGATATCCATATCAGGCTCTTATCAGCATGCACTTCCTGTCTTCCACATCAGCATCTACCTTTGGTGATGTGCTCGCTTCGGCAGCACATATACTAAAATTGGAACGATACAGAGAAGATTAGCATGGCCCCTGCGCAAGGATGACACGCAAATTCGTGAAGCTCAATTTCTTCTTAGAATCCGAGAAAGGGAAGCTGTCAGGAGCAAACAGGTCTCTCATCAAATGATCTTAAATAAAGAAATGTCTGTAACATCAATTCTCAGCTATTTCTAATTAAAATCTAGAAAACACCGTAACAATAAACTTAGAGCTATGAATTTGCTATTATGCCCTTAACTCACGTTGCTTAATCATCTAAAATAGTTTATAATAGCGTTAAAGAAGGACTGGGTCTAAGCCTTGTTCCCATAAAATTTGTATCAATAGAAGAAATTTATACCAATGAGACCCTTGAATTTATATCAAAATAAATTTTGTGCCATCTAAGAAATTATGACTTCAGCTTAGTAACAGTTATACAGATTTCTACCAATAGATTATGGCTATGTAATCAATTCTAGCTATTCCTCCCTGTTTCAATAAAAATCATTACTGAATTCCCTAGAAAGACAACCTAATAATAACCTCCTCAGCCCCCAAGTCCAGGAAATTGGGATGCCAACTCTTCATAAGCTTCTTCAAGCTGATTTTGGGCATTGGGATATTTTGAAGAGAAGCAGGGGGAAGGGTAAATAGGGGAGTTGGTTGGCCTCAAGAAGGTCACACCAATGATTGATTTAGTCACTGCTGTCTGTGTCTTAACTGAATCCAGCTGAAGTCTATGGCATCAGGAATTCAAGCAGGTCAGTTCAGCATGTTTGACAAAGAGATTCACTAAGCTGTATATTCTATAATATACAAATCTTAAAACAAATTTTAATATCATCAGGATAATTTTTTGTTTGATTCTCTGGAATCTAGTCTTCTGGAGGCCTACTTCTGTCATGTCTGATCCATATAATTCTTGGAGATATATAAGTATCTTAATCACCTTTTCTAAAAATACAAAGACAGACGTTTTTCCCAAATCAACATATCCTTGAGCAAGTAACCAGAAAAACCTTTATATTGACCTCTTTTCCAGAGGAAAAATATAACAACAAAACTGAAAATCACACCCACTTTGAAATTAAAACAATCTAAAACAAATGAAGTAAAGTACTGTATGTCCCTGTTTTTAGGCCTTTCCTATTTTGCCAAGCAGGATTTAAACCCAGAATTCCTGTGGAGCCCACGTTAGACAGAACCCGAGTATCCTGTAAGACAAATTAGAGTAACATATCTTCACACCATCTTTCTGTTCTGCTCTCAGCTTAGAGCAGCCTTCTAGTTATACATGACACTCTCTACTCTGGAGTCAGTGACTGATTTTATACTATCTGTCTGTAGGTCTCTGCCTAGAGCCATAGACAAATTTCCCTACTTAGTTCTGAACCGCTGGTGGGGGGGAGATTCTCCACGTGAATCGGACAAATCTTCATAAATCTTTTCTAAAAGCAAATAATCTCTATATTATAAATTCAGTTTAAATCTCTCTGCTCTAAAGTAGGCTACTTTTTTCTTTTCCTAACAAAAAGCAGCCTGCAATTTCCACAGCAGGGGACCTCAGCCTGCAAGCAGTTTCCTTTGTTTCAAAGTTACCACTGGAGTCATGTGACTTGTCCCTGGGCTACTCTCTTTAAAAATAAATAAATAAAAAATAGAAATATACAACTATAACTTTCAGGTAAATGATCTTAAATTTCTAGTGAATTCTTGCCCGAAGTTGGTGGCCACCTGTAGTTGGAGAATTTTTAAAAAGTGACAAGGCTCCAGCAAGCTCCCTGGCCACCGCCATGTTCCTGCTCTTTGAAAAAATCCTGGCATACATACCCACCCCTGTAAATAGCTACGGAATCTCAGATCTCTCTTCCTTGCATAATTGTATAGAGTTTAGCTGTAGACGCCTGTTGTCATTTCTAGTAAACAGTCTTTAAATATGTACTTAGTCCCTATACACCACAGATCTCAGTCACTGCTTCTTATAGGTGGATATATTGTCGCTGTCTTCTGACACACTAGAAGATGGCACCGGATGGCCGTTACAGATAGTTGTGAACCACTGTGTAGTTGCTGGGAATTGAACGCAGGACCTCTGGAAGAGTAGTCAGTGCTCTTAACCACTGAGCAATCTCTCTAGCCCAGTCACTGTTTCTTAATGATGTTATTCAGAACATCCGCTTGCATTTATAGTTGTAGCATAGACTATGATATAACTTTCCTTAACCTCACAAGGGAGGTGCACATTATTCCTTCAAAATAATCACTTAAGGAAGCAGTGTCCTTAACTTAGACAATGTTGTAAATCCTCTAAATGATTCTGAATGGCTTTGGAGCCAGTTTTCTGACTGTATGATATCATTAAAGTAATTAGATCTGTCATGCATTACTGTCTTAGAGCCAGACATAGTATCTAAGCAGCTGAAGATAGTCATGTAAAGATGTTTAAACTCAGAATACTGATCTTACTCTGAAGGAGTCAAGTGGTACCCTCAGCCTTCCCTGGATATTTTACAAGTCTAAGTCTAGAATTTTGAAAGTTCAGGGTAAAACAAGATGTCCATTACTTGGTCTTTTTTGAGCATTTCTTAATTAAAGGCAGCATGCTTGACAGCAACATGGCTTTCTTTTTCTCACCAGATCACAGACCTGCTAGATGTTGTTCTTGACAGTTTCATCAAAACCAGTGCGACAGGAGGGTTAGGGTCTATCAAAGCTGAGGTAATGGCAGACACGGCTGTGGCTTTAGCTTCTGGAAACGTGAAGTTGGTGTCGAGTAAGGTAACTACCTTTTCTGTACCTCTTGGACTATGCTGTAGTATATCTGCCTATCATCTTGAGAGTTTTTGTCTTATAACTAGCTAAGGTTAAACAGATTTGAGTGAGTGTGTGTGTACATGTGTTCATGAATGTCTGTGTACACATATTCCATGGCACACATGTAGACGTCAAAAGATAATTTATGGGAGTCAGTTATCTCCTTCCACCACATGGGTCCCAGGGTATGGCGCTGGACAATGTGCACCTTTATGTGTATGTGTGCCACATGTTTACAGTGTCAGCAGACATCAGACGAGGGTGCTTCAGATTCCCTAGAACTGAAGTTGCAGATTGTTGTGAGTGGCCGTGTGGGTGCTGGGAATGAAAGTTCCCTTTAAGAGCAGCAAGTGCTGTTAACCTCTGAGTCGTCTCTCCAGCACCCTTAATTCTTTGTGTGATGGAACTTTTAGTCTTGTGTTTTTAAAACGTGTTCTTCTTCACAGGTTATTGGAAGGATGTGTAAAATAATTGACAAGACTTGCTTGTCTCCGACTCCAACTTTAGAACAGCACCTAATGTGGGACGATATTGCCATTTTAGCCCGTTACATGTTGATGCTGTCCTTCAACAACTCTCTGGATGTAGCAGCTCATCTTCCCTATCTCTTCCATGTTGTCACTTTCTTAGTAGCCACAGGTCCCTTGTCCCTTCGCGCTTCCACACATGGATTGGTCATTAATATCATTCACTCCCTGTGTACTTGTTCACAGCTTCATTTTAGTGGTAAGTTCCTAGAAGATAATCTTTCTTTACTAGTTCTTTCTCAGCTTTACCTTACCTGACTGCTATAGGTTTCTTACTGTAATAGTATTGACTCACCAGGCCTACAAGCAGTAATTTGAAATTTTATCAAACAAGAAAATAATAAAAGTGACTTGTACACCATAGAAAGCTACAATAAAGGCTTTCTTTGTCATGCAGATACTTGTAATTATCATGTAACCTAAAAGTCTATTATCAGCTGATAGTGTTGCATTACTAGTGATGTTTTGTTATATAGCCACTAATATCATACAACAAGGAATTTGATTTAGGGAGCATGGTTGTGTGTTTTTTGCATGATATTTACATTTTATTGAATTCAAAATGAAACATTACTTTAGAATTAAAATTTTCTTTCTTCCTTCCTTCCTTCCTTCCTTCCTTCCTTCCTTCCTTCCTTCTTTCCTCCTTTCCCTCCTTCCTTCCTTCCTTTCTTTCTTCCTTTCTTTTTTTTACAGAAGAGACCAAGCAAGTTTTGAGACTCAGTCTAACAGAGTTCTCATTACCCAAGTTTTACTTACTGTTTGGCATTAGCAAAGTCAAGTCAGCCGCTGTCATTGCCTTCCGTTCCAGTTATCGGGACCGGTCATTCTCCCCTGGCTCCTATGAGAGGGAGACTTTTGCTTTGACGTCCCTGGAAACAGTCACAGAAGCTCTGTTGGAGATCATGGAGGTATATAAGGAAAAATGACAAGAAACCAAATTAAAATCATATTTAAAATGTGTAATACGCAGGGTATAGTGACACAGGAGGGAGAGACGGGTGGCTTCTTTGAGTTTGAAGCCAGCTGAGTCTATGTAGAGAATTCTAAGCCAGCCAGGGCTACATAGTAACACCTCGTCTGAAAAATAACTGTGTAATATACAAAAGAAACACTGGTTTATTCTGTTATAGTACACATTGGCCTTTAGAATGTGTTCATTCTTTAAATTAGATTTATCTTACTTTATGTATATGAATGTTTTGCCTGCATGTATGTGTGTGCACCACATGTGTGCCTGGTGTCCGAAGGTCAGAGAAGAATCCAGAAGAGGACATCAGATTCCCCAGAACCAAAGTTATGGATAAATATGAACCACTTTATGGATTCTGGAAACAGAACCCATATCCTCTGCAAGAACAAGTGCTCTTAACTACCGAGCTATGTCTCCAGCCCCTAGAGTGTGTTTTTTATAACAGATATCACTTATAGGCATGAGAATATTAAATATTCCTAGAAACATTTATGTACACATATGTATTTAGAGTATCCTGTTTTTCAGGCATGTATGAGAGATATTCCAACATGCAAGTGGCTTGATCAATGGACAGAACTGGCTCAAAGGTGTGTCCTCAGCTGAATAGAAACTGTGACAGTGTGTTTATTGTTGAAAGTAGCTATTGCAGCTGCAGCAGTCTTGGATTTATAGTGTGTGTACACACAAAGATTTTCATAAGTTCCTTGGCTCTTTTGATTGCAGATTTGCGTTTCAGTACAACCCATCCCTGCAACCAAGAGCTCTTGTGGTGTTTGGCTGTATTAGCAAACGTGTATCTCATGGACAGATAAAGCAGATTATCCGAATTCTTAGCAAGGTACCTATTCCTCTTTTCCCAAAGATTTGTTCAAACTTACAAATTATACTTCAAGTTTTTTTAAAAACACACTAAAATGTAATTATTGCTATTAAAATATTTATTTGTTAAGCATTTAAATTTCTTTTTCCTTATTGCAATTCTTTGAAGTGTTAAAATCTTACCTAACTGTTTAAATTCAACCTTGTGGCATACATCTTTAATTCCAGCACTCTAGATACAGAGGCAAGCAGATTTATTTGAGAGTTTGAGGCCAACCTGGTGTACGTAAGTGAGTTTCAGGACAGCCAGAGCCAGATAGTTGAAAGAACTTGTCTCAAAAAGAAAATATCTTCTTTTTTTTTGTTTGTTTGTTTTGTTTTGTTTTTTTCGAGACAGAGTTTCTCTTTGTAGCCCTGGCTGTCCTGGAACTCACTCTGTAGACCAGGCTAGCCTCGAACTCTCGAACTCAGAAATCCGCCTGCTTCTGCCTCCCAAGTGCTGGAATTAAAGGCGTGCGCCACCACCACCCGGCAGAAAATATCTTCTAAAAGGATTATTTGCCTCTTTTCTAATCAGGTATACTTAATCTATCAGTCTTGAAAGCCATATAGCCTTGCTATACAGCTATATAATTTATAAGTAATATAATAATGCCCTTCTTGTTAGAATGTAATATAGAAATATTTTTAAAATAAGTATAGCGTGTCCACCATTGATAGAAATTGTCAGATGCCTAAATGTTTCTCAGCTAAATCTCAGATTCATTGTAGGGAGTGATGTTTTATTTCAGTGAAAAGTAAAAGATTTCTGTTTCCCTAAAAGGCACTTGAAAGTTGTTTAAAAGGACCCGACACTTACAACAGTCAAGTTCTGATAGAATCTACGGTGATAGCACTAACAAAATTACAGCCGCTTCTTAATAAGGTAATCATTGGTATTGATTCTGCATGTTCTTTTCTTATCCAGCATTTAGGAAATAAAATGAATTGAAAAGAGGTCATAAAAAAGAAATTCTAGTCAAAGTGGAGCCTCTTGTCATAAGAGTTAGAAAATAAGGGGAATTGGCCTATCATGGTGGCCCACACCTTTAACCCATCACTCATGAAGAGGCAGGTTGATTTCTGTTATTGAGAGGCCAGTGTGATCAACATAGCAAATCCCAGGACAGCCAGGGCTACATAGAAAATACTTGTCTCAAAAGGAAGGGGATGGGGTGGAGAGGAAAGGAAAAGGAAGGGTGGATTGGAAAGAGGATGTAAGAAGAAACTGTAGGCAAAGTGGAGCCTGTGTCACACCTCTTAGTAATTTGAAGTAGAGGAAGAGTTAAGTATAGAGTATCTTTTCTCCTGTGCTTAATTGTTTATAATATTTTTTTCTCTTTGGTACTAGAAGAAAGATAGGTATAAATTCTTAATTCTTTTCATCGAATAAGAATTAGTTGAGCTGGGTGGTGGTGGTGCAAGCTTTAATCCCAGCCCTTGGGAGACAAAGATAGGTGATCTTTGTGACTTTGAGGACAGCCTGATCTACAGAGCAAGTTCAAGGACAGCTACAGCTACCTAGAGATACCCTGTCTTAGAGGTGAGGGGAGAGTTGAGTATCATCTGTGTGTCTGGTAGTGCTTAAAGATACACAAGTAGTAAACAAACTCATAAGTGGCCTGTGTCTGGGATGGGTGTGGATGTTGAGAAGTGGACAAGTAAAGTCAGTAAACAACCACTCAGTGTGTGTATGTGTGTTAGTGATCACCGCTGTAGGGGATGCAAAGCCAGGAGCAGTGTGCCTGCTCATCAGAGGAGTCTGTATGCTAGCTTAGGGTGTAACTGAAGGTATAGTACTTGCTTAGCATGTACAAGACCCTGGGTACAGTCTCCACCAAGAGAGGGGGAAGGGCAGGAGGGAGGCATGGAGTACATAGGAATAAGAGTCTATACTAGCAAGAGTGATAAGTTGAAAGGCTAGTGTCTAACTGAGCTAGAAATAAGTAGGGCAGTGGGGTGGTGAGTAGGCCATCCTAGTAGAGAGTTGATAGACAAAAGTGTAAAGATTGAGTAGAATTAACCTATCATTCAACACTCTACAGGAAGGAGTTTGGAAATGATCATTTCCTAGGTGACAGTATGATCAAAGGAGGACACAGGTGACCCAGAGAAGGGAGGCAGTGCCTGCAGAAGGACAGTTAGCCTGGACACTGTCTGCAGTGTGACCAGGAGATGTCAGTCTGCTGAAGAGAATCTGCCAACTCTGGGGACTGGGTTTGGCATCCAGCACTGGGGGAAATCCAGAGGAAGCTCAGGCTCTCCGACTAGTTCATGGGAGCTGTAATTACAACATGGAGCCGGCCAAGTGTTCATGTCTGTTCATGTTTTCCAAAGGAGAGGAAACACATTCACTTCGTAGGCAGCCTGCTCTGGTTTATGCTGCAGCATCATGGAAGACAGTATGTCTTGGTTCACCTCACTCACTGGAGCTTGTCTCCTTTTTTAGGACTCGCCACTACACAAAGCCCTCTTTTGGGTTGCCGTGGCTGTGCTGCAGTTAGATGAGGTCAACTTGTATTCAGCCGGCACTGCTCTTCTGGAACAAAACCTGCACACCTTGGATAGTCTTCGGATATTCAATGACAAGGTGAGTAAGCTGTTCTCTGAGGCCACATTGCTCATTGTGAGTCTTCTCTTCCTTGTCTTCTATGGTTCTTTAGATGTCAAACGAGATCCATAATCTAGATATTACTATAATGTGTATAATGTGAGTATAGTTTTTTAGTAGCTCACTAAAAACTGTTTAACCCATAGTTCCTATTTAAAATACCCAAGGACACTGTGCCCTACCATTAATGATTAGAATAGTAACAACTAGGGCAGGAAAGATGGCTCAGCAGTTGGGATCACTGACTGCTCTTCCCAGCACCTGCATGGCAGCTTACAACCATCTCTGACTCCAGTCCCTGGAATCTAGTGCCCTCTCTGGCTTCCTTGGACACTACACATATGTGATGTACAAGCATACATAGAAGCAAAACGCCATGCACATAAAATAAGCAAATACATTTTTTAATTTTAAAATAATACTGAAGAAGAATAACAGCTACCACACCAGGCCCTGTGCATTTATTACTAGTTATCATCATTGTTTAGTAACATTCTTCATCCTGGTTTATTTTTATTTATAACACTGTGGGGTGGGGGGCATGCACACGCATGGCTATTTTTTCAGTTATTCAATAAGAAAAATTATTTTTATTGAACTTGTACTTGAAGAAAAATCTGTACAATTAGTAACATGTAAGGAGATGGAGAATCTACAGACAATTTTTTAATATTTAATTCTACTGCCCCCCCATTTGCCAAGTCTCACTTTAAAGTATACCATTTGCAGCCCCCTTCACATTGATCAGTGTAGGTGGGGGTTGGATTTTGGTTCAGAGTGTAGAGGATAAGATAAAGCAGCACAGAATTAGGCTAGCGATATGGCTTAGCAAGCAGAGGCACTTAGTACCTAGCCTGACGCCCCACGTTCAGTTCCCAGGCCTCACATAGTGGAGGCACATGTGTGCTAAGTAAATGAAAACTGTTATTTCAAAGCCAATGCAAAAGTATATGTCTTTTGTTTTGGAGAAAAACGGAAACAGCTTTAGAGAAAAGAGAATGTTCTTTTGAAGAAAATGTGTGTACACATGTGCATGCATTCAAAATTATTTTGAAATGAACTGAGCTATGTGGAAACAAAACATTGCCTGAGTGTGAAGATACCTGGTCTAGAGTGTTTGTTTGTTTGTTTGTTTGTTTGTTGTATAGAATGTTTCCCTACATGTATATCATGTGTATCACATGTGAGCCCTGAGGTTAGAAGAAAATCATCTGGAACTGGAATTACAGGTGATTGTGAACTGACCTTATAGGAGTTCAGGGAAGTGTTCTCAGGTCCTCTGTAAGAGCAGCAAGTGTTCTTAACTACTGTGCCATCTCTCCCGCCCCTAAAGTGCTTGCTCAGTGTGTATAATGTGATATAGACCCAAAACAGCTGGAAGTCTAGGAAGTGTGAAACTAAATTATAGGTAGAAGATCCCTTGAAGTTTATCAGTCAGACCTCTGTTCACAGAATGGAAAGGAGTAAAGAAGTTACTGGAATATGTCTGGTTCTGAGCTAGCCCCTTCTGTACTAACTTCATGCTCTGTTGTGGGGTTGATTGAGATAATGGTAGTTGCAAGTGATGGCTAGCTATTGGCTATTTGTATATTAAGAGGATTTACAAATAAAATATATAATCTGAAGAGCATTTTCTTTCTTTTAATCAGAGTTAATAGAGTTTATTAAAATCATCAGACTATTCTCTAGGATGGCAGAGCTAGAGTAGTAGTGCTTACCTCTAGGTTCTACTCCTCGACAGGCTGAAGCAGAGGCAACATAATGCGGAGTCCCTATAGGAGCTGGATACCAGCAGACAAATGTAGCTGGGCATTTGGTTAATGGCTGTAATCTTAGCACATGAGAGGTATAGACAGAGAATCAGGAGTTAGCCAGCCTTTGCTACATAGCAGGTTGAAGGCCAGCCTGGGATAGATGAGATCCCATTTCCAAAGGCCAAAACAATTATTCTAAATTGTGTATTTTAGGGTTGCAGATATAGCTCAGGGGTAAGAGTACTTGCCTAGCATGCATAAGACCCTGAGTTCAATCCCCAGGACCCCCTGACCCCAACATACATACACATACACACTATCATGTTGGAAATTAAAGCAATTTGAGTTATCCACTATCTTATTATTTATCTTGTTTACTGTCTTACACCAGTTAATTTATAATAGCTTAAATGTTCTTATAGGGGTGTCTGTTATCTAAAAATAATTTCTCTGAAACTGAAAGAATTATTTAGCATGTCAGAGCTGTTGAACATAAGTAAGAAAGTGAGTTTTTAAACAAAAATATCTGAGCCTGCCGGGCGGTGGTGGCGCACACCTTTAATCCCAGCACTTGGGAGGCAGAAGCAGGCGGATTTTTGAGTTCAAGGCCAGCCTGATCTACAGAGTGAGTTCCAGGACAGCCCGGGCTACACGGAGAAACCCTGTCTCGAAAAAAAAAACAAAAAAAATCTGAGCCAAGAATATAAAGTAGACTTGGGGTTCTAGTACTGAAAAATGAAAAGGGAAATTTCTGTGTGAACTCCACCAACTATCTAACTCCTGATTGTTTTTAATAGAGTCCAGAAGAAGTATTTATGGCAATCCGGAATCCTCTGGAATGGCACTGCAAGCAAATGGATCACTTTGTCGGACTCAACTTCAACTCTAATTTTAACTTTGCACTAGTTGGACACCTCTTAAAAGGTAAAGAAGCTTTTTGTTAGAATGTTTTGTGAAATTGTATCTAGAAGCCAAAAGTAACTAAGAAGAATTGATTACTTGAGATAAATTGCTGTAATCTAGCACGTATGTTTTACTTTAAAATGAAAACCGTATTTGTACAAGTTGTTTCAATTAGTATTTAACTAGAACCTAGTTTATATATCAGACCTTAAAGAACAAAGTAGTTAATAGTAAACCTCCCAAGACTTCATTGCTGTGTTACTAGAACACCGCACATGATGCCATTTCAGGGTGTGTATCACGAATGTTAGTGTACAACGTTCAGAATCCAGAAGGCCTAGGGATAAGCTCAGTTGTAGAACACTTGGGTTCGGTTTCCAGCATTGCCAAAGATCATTGCTGTTTCTATAGCTAACCATCTCCAATAGACAGACCTGGTGCTCTTCTACCCAGTTTTAACTGCTCATTGCCGGCTTCAGAGCTCCAGAGCCATGCTTTATGAAAGTGCTTATTTATAAAATAAGTAAATAATGTTAAGCTAGGCATGATGGTACCTACCTTTAATCTCAGCACTTGGGAGGCAGAGGCAGGTAGATCTCTGTGCGTTCAAGGTCATCCTTAGCTTCATAGTGAGACACTGTCTAAAAAAAATCAGGAAAAAAAAAAGAAAAAAGAAAAACAAAAAAGAAAGAACAAATGAAAAAATAATTTTTAAATATGTATTTATTTTATTTTCTGTGTATGAGTGGTTTGCCTGTGTGTATATGAGTAGTACCTGTGTACTTGTTACCTGAGATGGCCAGAAGACACACTAGATCCCCTGGAACTAGAGGTGTAGGCAGTTGTGAACCCCTCTGTGGGAACCAAACCCTGATCCTTAACTTCTGAGTCATTGCTGTAGCCCCAAAGGAGAAACACTGTTTAAGTATTAGCACCCTTACTTCAGATGAAGTCTCAAGGGGAACTTGAATGCTCAGTTTTGTTTGTATTTATTTCTAACCTCTATGCTTCTTTAGGAAGGAAAATCAAGAATGCACTTTCTTTCCTAATGCTTTCTCCTTTAGGGTTTCAGGGAACATTCTCTCTACACATTGTGGGGTACTTAATCTTATGTATAATTAACTTCACATTTTTATGTTTTACCTTCACAAATGGCTATTCTTGGGTGGCAGGAATTTTCTTTTTCTTGTAGAGTTACTTGTCACAGCATAAGAGCTCAAACAGTTGTTCCTGGACTAATTAACTGGTTATTTGTTTTTGTTTTCTTTTTATAGGGTACAGGCATCCTTCACCTGTCATTGTCGCAAGAACAGTCAGAATTTTGCATACACTACTAACTCTCGTTAACAAACATAGAAATTGTGACAAATTTGAGGTGAATACACAGAGTGTGGCTTACTTAGCAGGTAAACGCACAAAATTGACAAAATCCGCCTGGCTCTCATTGTCGTAGAATCTCCACATGACCCCTTGCCTGGCTCTCAGTGTCATAGAATCTCCACATGACCCCTTGCCTGGCTCTCAGTGTCATAGAATCTCCACATGACCCCTTGCCTGGCTCTCACTGACGTAGAATCTCCGCATGACCCCTTGCCTGGCTCTCACTGTCGTAGAATCTCCACATGACCCCTTGCCATTTGTGGGCCTTTGCAACTAGTCGTTAGTCTAGTAGAATATTCACAGTTCAGGCCTTTGGTATTTGAAGTTGTAAAGGTTTTACCAAAATAGTTTTCATTATAAAAGAATTTGCACTGGAATCTGAAATGTAGTAATATCAAATCACCTCAGCCCATCACGGCAGACTATTGTAGCCTTCTTTTTGTCCTCTGGAAATTTCATAAGCATCACTTGTTATAGCCTCTCAAAATGGACACGATGCTTCACACCAGTCTACTGCTGTCTCCACTCCAGTCTCCTACAGGGCTTCTGCCTCTTCATTATTAATTCTTTTACCTGGGGTGCCTGTCCAGTTCCCACTATTTTACTAAACGGCTGGCTTTCGTATGTCTTCTCTGACATTTCTCTACTGTATTCTATTCACAGAATGCAGTTTGAGGTATGGTTTGATGGAAGATGCCCATTCTCACTTTAGCGAATCTCTGGTTTTGCCAGCTTGTTTGATTTTAAGCATGCAACCTTGAACAAGCCATTTTATATCCCAAAATATTTTATTAGTGCATTTCAGATCTATGCCCTGCCTAATTTTTGTGATTATTGAAAGCAGATATGCAATCAAGTTCTTGAGAAAGTAAGATGTTTATCAAATTGCTTCATTTTATGTGTATGCAGTCTTCCAAAGCAGTCTGTAAACTCTGGAGGATAAGTCTGTCCTACGTGTTTAACACATCATCCTCTCACTCTCCGGGGCTTTTTATGTACATAAAAATAGTACATAGTAATGGTAATAGCCTAAGTTTGGAAGAAATGAAGCCTGTTTTATCAGCTTTTCCTTTTTCTGTTAGCTCTACTCACAGTGTCTGAAGAGGTTCGAAGTCGCTGTAGCCTCAAGCATAGGAAGTCCCTTCTTCTTACTGATATTTCAATGGAAAATGTTCCTATGGATACATATCCCATTCATCATGGTGACCCCAGCTATAGGTAAGTGGACACAGTCTCATAATTATATAGCTGTAGGCAGGCTTTAGTGTCCATGTGATGGAGACCAGCAGTAGAGGGCTCTAGAAGGGAGCAGAGTGGTAGCTCCAGTTGGTCTAGCAAGTGTAGCTCTCCAAGTTTACTTGACAGGCGCATGTATTTTATATAGGCAGTATTAAAGTTATTCTAGTCTGCTCTGATACTATCATTAGTTCACCTCTTTACACACAAAAAGTTTAGTTGCAGAAAAGGACCTGAGGAAAAATCTATCATGAAATACAAGCACCATTGCATCCCTGATGATAAGAACTAAGAGTGGCCAGAAGGATCTGCTGAGTGGGTAAAAACACTTGTATTCTTACAGAGATCTCGGGTTCTCTCAGTTCCCAACACTGACATGATTGCCCATAGCCATCTGTAGCTTAGATTCCAGAGGATCTGACATTCTCTTTTGACTACCTTGGACACCAGACAACATTGTACATATACATACATGCAGGCAAGACACTCATACACATAGAGTAAATAATATTTTAAAAAACAACAACAAGTGATGTAGATTGGTAAAAAAACATTTACAGGAACTGTTTATTAATGCCGTTAACATTAAAAACCTTTCTGTAGTGTAGTTTTATTGTTATTGCTTTGAAATAAGCTCTATATGTCTCGGGCTGGTCTGGAACTCACTATGTAAAGTAGACAGACCTTGAACTCAGAGAGATCAGCCCCCACCAAGTGCTGGGATTAAAGGCATTCACCACTATGCCCAGCTTCTGTAGTGTAGGTATGATAGAATCATAGAATTATGACTACTGTTATGCATGGCTTTATGTAGATTTTTCCCCAATATAACATGAAGTTACATTAAAATGCCATCTTTGGGGTATTATTCTGTAATGTGAATTAAACAAACATTTTTAAGGTTTGATACAGTGTTGAACATAAGAAAGTAATCTTTGAGAAATTATGACATTAAACTAACTAATATCTTGCTTTTTTATAGTAAAAAGACTCCTCCCCAAGGACTTGACTGAAACTGCAACAGTTTATGCAGGTTTTCCTAATAAACACAGTGCTCAGCAGCCTTACTCTTCAGCCATTGCCATGATTTTATTTCTTTGACCCTTTTGGTTATGGAAAGGAAAAAGTAACGTAGTTGCCTGTATTCAGGAAAGCTCAATTCTCAAACTTAATTTTATCAGTTTTTGTTTTTGTTTTTTTTTGGTTTTTCGAGACAGGGTTTCTCTGTGTAGTCCGGGCTGTCCTGGAGCTCACTCTGTAGACCAGGCTGGCCTCGAACTCAGAAATCCACCTGCCTCTGCATCCCAAGTGCTGGGATTAAAGGCATGCGCCACCACTGCCTGGCTTTTATCAGTTTTTAAATAATTCAGTTATGTAATTGCCTACTTAGACTTATTTTCCCTGATTATAAAATTCAGTGCAATAAGTTCAAGAGATCTATTATTCAGCATCAGTTAATGATAGTGTATTTATCTATATTTGAAAAGTGCTAAGATAATGGATGTTAAGTGTTCTCACCACAATAAATGGCAAATATGTAGGTAATATAAGCATAATAATATAATAGCATATTTAGGCATGTTCAAATACCTTTATTAAAAACATTCAGTAAAAATATGTACTCTTTTCTTGTCAAATTAAAAAGTTTGGAGCAATGTGTGGTAGCAAATGCCTGTAGTCCCAACACTTCATGAGGTGGAAACAGGAGACTCCTTAGCTATATGTTGAGTTGAGGCCAGCCTCAGCTACCTAAGACCCTGTTCAAAGACAAACAAAATAGGAGCTGAAGATGTAGCTCAGCTGATAGAGGATTTTTCTCTGGTGTGCAGAGGCCCTGAGTTCAATCCCAGTGCTGCAGAAACTGATTGACTGAGGTGTGCACACCTGTTGGTCTTCTGACTGTTAATTAATTCTTCTAAATTGTTTAACTTTTTCAGGACACTAAAGGAGAACCAGCCATGGTCCCCTCCCAAAGGTTCAGAAGGATACCTTGCAGCCACCTACCCAGCTGTAGGCCAGACCAGTCCTCGAGCCAGGAAATCCATGAGCTTGGACATGGGACAGCCTTCTCAGGCCAACACCAAAAAATTGCTTGGTTAGTTTATCTTTATTTTGTATAAATTTGTACATTATTGTTACTGTGTAAAATGGTTAGTTACTTTCCCTCTTGGAAAATTATTTCAAACTATATAGATTGCCAACATTTACTGTTTTAATGTAAAGCAAAATATTTTGTGACTTTTAAATTTCTTTTAATTTTGTGTGTGTGAATGTTTTGCCTGCATTTGTATGGATGTATACCACATGTGTACCTGGTGCTCATGGCTGCCAGAAGGGCATTGTATCCCTTAGAACTGAAGTTACAGACATTTGTGAGCTTCCTGTGCTTCCTGGGAACTGATGCCACGGCCTCTGGAAGAGTAGAAGTGTTCTTCCTCACTGAGCCGTCTCTCCAGCCCTTGTGTAGCTTTTCTAAGGAAGTTTGATTTTGATAGATGAGTTTGGTCCAGCCTTATCTTCAGCCAGAGAAATGAGAGTGAGACTTTGGAATGGCTTTGGGTTTGATTTGGTTTTTATTTATTTGTTTTTAATTTCTATTTTCAAGTACTGTGGCTTTTGATTTGGGAGCAGTAGGTGGTAGTGATCAGAGTCATTAGATATTTAGAGGAAAAGAAAGGAAGCAGTGCTGTGTTAGTGGGCTGAAATGTGACGTCCCTAAAATACCATTCGAAAGCAGAATGGACCACTGAAATCTGGGACCACATAATCTTTGAAACAACAAAAACACAAGGTATGCCGGGCGGTGGTGGCGCACGCCTTTAATCCCAGCACTCGGGAGGCAGAGGCAGGCGGATTTCTGAGTTCGAGGCCAGCCTGGTCTACAGAGTGAGTTCCAGGACAGCCCGGGCTATACAGAGAAACCCTGTCTCGAAAAACCAAAAAAAAAAAAAAAAAAACACAAGGTATTTTTTAATCACTATAAGACGATATTCCTTTTAGAAATTCTTATCTGGGGGGCTGGAGAGATGGCTCAGTGGTTAAGAGCACTGACTGCTCTTCCAGAGGTCCTGAGTTCAAATCCCAGCAACCACATGGTGGCTCACAACCATCTGTAATGAGATTGGATGCCCTCTTCTGGTGTGCCTGATGACAGCTACAGTGAATTCATATATAATAAATAAATAAATATTTTTTTTAAAAAAAGAAATTCTTATCTGTGTGTGTGCATGCAGACAGGTGGGGATTGGAGGCCAGCTTAGAGCTGTCAGTTCTTTCTTTCCACCTTTGTGTGAGTTCTGGGCATTGGACTCAGGTTGTCAGGCCACAATGCAAGTGCTTTTACCCCTGAGCCATCTTGTCGGCCCAAGATAATGATTCTTGATAGTTACCATTGCTTAGTTCTCTCAATATTCCTATGAGAAAGGCTTGCACAGTGCTAAGGCTGTCATGTCCAGTAACTGATAAGTGAGTTCCTCAAAGAGAACATTCACTGACCCACAGAACAAATGTGAGCCAGTGCTTGTTTGCCGTCTGTTGGCTGCTGCTTTGATTGTTACTCAGCTCTGTTGGTGTCTGACCAGTGATAAGTAATGAGTGTAGGTCTCGGTTACCCACACAAACATACTTAGCATCTTGAGATAGTATTATGAACATGTTTGCTCCTAAGGAAATCAGTGAGCAGAAATGTTGAAAGGAGAAATAACAAATGCCAGTCCTTGTTACAGATCTGTTCAGTTTGCTCTGTGACCTCTCTTCTGTTTGAGTTCCCTTCTGTTAATCCTGTGTCATCAATAATTCCTAGGCGTTTCCTGGTTACTTTGTGTTTTACAATGATGAACTTTCATGCCAAAGAAGTTGTAAGTGAAAAACTAACCTCAGAGAAAATGCAGTATTGAAAGACTTCAAAACGTGTTTTAAGTAGAAAAAATAAGGTCTCTGCCCTTCAGAGAGGGGTTATCCTTTGGTGGATTATCATGACTTAAAATTAGCTGACAGCAACAGTGTATGGCAGGTGACATTAAAGCAATGATGTTTGACATGACTGAGGCTCGTAGGAGATTAAGAGGTAATATTTGAGCCAGATCTTAAAAATTTAGAACATGCTAGCCAGGTGGACACAGGATAAGGAAAGGCATGCGTGCAAGAGAGGAAGCATGTTGAGGGGAGAGAGTGGGGGCAGTTGGCAGTGGGTCAGAGCATTGTAGCAGCCGGGTGGGAAGCGAGTCTGGAGAAGCACAGTGTGGCTGTGAAGGACTACTGACTGGTCGGTGGCTCAGCTGCAGTCCCAGCCGCTCTCTGGTAGCAGTGGAGGCAGAGGCAGGCGCATCTCTAGGAGGGCAGCCTGGTCTATGCAGTGAGTGCCAGGATAGCCAGGGGTACATGGAGAGATCCCATCTCAAAACAACAGCAAAGATTTATCATATCCAACAGAGATCTTCATTAAGGAAGGAACAATATGCAGTTTTTACTTTTTTGGGCACATTTTCCTGACAGCAATGTAGAGAAAATTCTTTTTTAAGGGGACTATTTACGAGATCGATTTGGCCGTCTAAGGGGAAAACCCAGAGCCATTGCACAGTAAAGCAGGAGCTCTGTGTGAGGTGTGTTTCCAAAGGAGAGTGAACAGCAAGGAGTGATGGACCGGGTGGAAAGAGAGAAGATTATAAAAGATGTCATGGGTTTCTGGCTTCAAAAACTGTCAATCAGGTTGTGATAGTGCTGCCAATGATTCTCATGAGGTAAAGGCAAGTTAGAGGCCAGCCTGGGCCACATAATGTGTTTCAGGCCAGCCCAGGCTAAATAGTGGACCCCATTGGTAAATTAAATTATGTTAAATAGCACTTCCCTGGCTGGGCTGGAACTATTGTTCTCTCCTACTAGCTACATATCTAGAAGAAAGCAACCCAGAGTGTTGAAGACTGACCTCCAGGCAGCTAGGAGGAGGGTTTCAAAGCCCACCCCTACAGTGACATACTTCCTCTAACAAGGCCACACCCACTCCAACAAAGTCACACCCATAAGAGTGCCACTCCCTGGGCAAAGCATATTCAAACCACCACAGATGGTCAGCAGAGACCGGTGAGCACTAAAGAGCAGGAGGGCTGCTGTGCTCTTTCACTTAGGGCGACTGTGGGGAGCAGCAGTGCACACCTACATTTATTTCCAAGCTGGGAGGAGAGTTTTGAGTGTATTCATCTTAAAGAACCTATCAGTGAACTATATGTGATGAGGCATGCCCAGTGGCGGGTGGATCTCTGTGAGTTCAAAGACACCCAGAGCTACATAGTAGAGTGACTGTCTCAAAAATCAAACAAGCAAACTGATGAGTATTTGAAGCGTTAGATAACTATGCTGTAGGAAGAGGAGATGACAAAGTACAAGTGAAGGGATGGTAGGACAAGATCAATAGTGTGCAGCCTACCTCTAAGCACATAGAAAGCACTAGTGGGTTTCAGGGAACTGGAATTTTCAGCCTGGTCAGTACAGGATCCTTAGCAATGTGACTACAGGCTAACCACTCAACCACTCATGGCTTCTTACATTTGCATGAAAGGAAGAGACTGGCGTGGGTGTAGATTTCTTTGGCCTTGATATTTGTGATTTGTGATCATTCATTAGTCTTGGTGTGTGAGGACAACAGAACACTGTACTCTCAAATATCAAGTGTCAGATCTTGTAATATTGGCTTCAATTCTGGCTTTAAGAATGAATTCATTTGCCGGGCGGTGGTGGCGCACGCCTTTAATCCCAGCACTTGGGAGGCAGAGACAGGTGGATTTCTGAGTTTGAGGCCAGCCTGTTCTACAGACTGAGTTCCAGGACAGCCAGAACTACACAGAGAAACCCTGTCTCAAAAAACCAAAAAAAAAAAAAAAAAAAGAAGAGGAAGAAGAATGAATTCATTTAAGATACGCAGACTTTTCCCTTTTCCCATGCGTGTGCTCCTGATCATTAAACCAGGGTATAGGAACTCCTCAAGAAGACCAACAGAGTCAACTGACTTGGTCCCTTCGGACTCTCAGAGTCTGAACCACCAACCAAAGAGTATACACAGGCTGGACCTAGGCCTCCCCACTCATATGTAGCAGATGTGCAGCTTGACCTTGATGTGGGTCCTGAACAACTGGAACGGGGGCTATCCCAAAAGCTGTCGCCTGGACGTGGGATATGTTCTTCTAGCTGGACTGCTCCATCTGGCCTAGTGGGAGAGGAAGCATCTAGCCTAACAGAGACTTGAAGTGCCAGGGTGGGAGTTACCCAGGGGGTCCGTATTTGCTCAAAGGAGAAGGGGAGGGGAGCTAGGGAAAGGATTGTGGGAGGGGGTGACCGAGAGGGGGGCAGTGAATGGGAAGTAAAGTAAGTAAGAAAAATTAAATTAAAACTAAAACAAACAAATACAGGGAACTTAACTCACTAGCAAGTTCTCCACCGAGCTACATACTCAGCCCCAGGTTGTTTTTTAGAACTGCTACAAGAGACATTCTCTGAGCAAAGATAGATAAATTCTGAATAATCTCTAAAAATACTTCTACTTAAATAAGAGAAAGACGTTTAAATACCAGTATACAAGATTGGGTATGCACTCAAAGCCAAGTGTGAGATGGGACCATTTGTTGCCCTTTTGAAGTATTTCCTTGTGTGATTTTTAGTATTTCTGAGCATGCATATCTTTACAACTTAAAGTCATACTTTAATTTTTACCTGTATTTGGAGATTGCTCATCTGTTAGTGACTATTTCTTGATAACCAACTCAATTTCCTTACTTAAAGTGGCCATTTAAGTTCTTCTATACTTTGCACTGATCAAAATCTAGTCCTTGTATTTGTTATGGATACTTGTTCTTCTTGGTGGAGTCTAGTTTATATTCTTGGGATAGTGAATATAACCTACAGTTCCTCTTTAGGCCAGTAAAGATCCTCCTTTTCTGGAAAGCTGTGGGGCCAGACCCCTTAAAAAGGAAATGGAGAATAATGCTAAGAAATTTTGCTCAAGGGATGTCTCAGCTTGTACTCAGAACTAAAAGCTTAAATGATTAGAATATTGCTATTTGTAGACACTGTGGTTAATAAACTTTAATATTCTGTAACTTTTGTTTATAGGAACAAGAAAAAGTTTTGATCACTTGATATCAGATACAAAGGCTCCTAAAAGACAAGAAATGGAATCAGGGATTACAACACCCCCGAAAATGAGAAGAGTGGCGGAAACTGATTATGAAATGGGTGAGAAACAAAGCTGATTAGTAATGAAGATCGTTGCAAACTGTGAGGAACATTTACTGCCATCCAGGCCTTAGGGGCTTTAGGGTACAATACAGAAATGTATACTCTTGCTCTACTCTCTCTAGCTCTTAAGTTGGCAGGAAAAGAAATCGGCCAGTTATTGTGGTAAATGCCAGTGGAACGTGCTGAAGGGGCAGAAGCAGGAGGATCACATACTTGAGATCTGCCTGGGCTACACTTGAAAAGGCAGGAAGATCTCCATGAGTTCAAGAATAGCCAGGTCTACATAGGCAGTTCCAGGCCAGCCAGAGATACATAGAGAGGTCATACCTCAAAAAAAAAAAAAAAAGTTTATTCTGTGTGTGTGTGTGTGTGTGTGTGTGTGTGTGTGTGTGTGTGTTACCAGCTCTGCAAGTCACTAGCTGATTGTTACATTACAGCATACATAACAGCTCTGTATGATAGTGATATTGATAATTAAGATGTTTATTTAAAGAACTTTGATTTTAAGATGTAACATTAAAATATATGGAGTAAAATATACTCTCTTAATATAACTATGTACATTAATCCATATCCTACTGCAGAGACCCAAAGGATTTCCTCCCCGCAGCAGCACCCACATTTACGGAAAGTCTCAGTGTCTGAATCAAATGTTCTGCTGGATGAAGAAGTACTTACTGACCCAAAGATCCAAGCACTGCTTCTTACTGTTCTGGTAAGGGGAACACTCCCTCCACCCCCAATTTACTCATTCATTCATTCATTTTTGAAGCAGGGTTTCACTATGTATCCCTGGCTGTCCTGTAACTCTGTAGACAAGGCTGGCCTTGAAAATTCCCAGAGATCCACCTGCCTCTGCCTCCCAAGTTGTAAGATTAAAGATGTGTACCACTACTCCTGGCAGGATTTTCCTTTTTGAGGGTTTTTCCCCCTCAATTTTTTATTCCAGTCTGCTCTTAGCAGGCCCTTAAATATTACAAACATGAAAAGAAGATGTTTTCACTTCATTAAAGTAGAAAGTTTCAGTATAAATTGTTTACCTTTTTTTGTATCTTGGCAGGCTACATTGGTAAAATATACTACAGATGAATTTGATCAACGAATTCTTTATGAATATCTAGCAGAGGCCAGTGTTGTGTTTCCCAAAGTGTTTCCTGTTGTGTAAGTATCTCCTGTGGTTGTTACTTGCCTCTGTATCTGTAAAGGTGTAGGAAATTTACTTTTCAGTGATGTCTGCTACCTATAGAGTGGGAAATGTAGCTACCATTTTTGTCATACAGAGAGAGGGCTAACAGTTTTAGAGGCTCAGATTATGTAGAGCTCTGTAGAGGAGTTCATGCTTAGCATGCCAGGGCCCGCGTTTGATCCACAGCACCCAGAACAAAACACATAGCTGAGGGGCTGAAAAGATAGCTCAACATTTATGAGCATGTGTGATTTTGCAGAGGACCCGCGTTCCAGTGGCCCCAGAGGACACTGAACATACATTCACATACCCATACAAGCAACCACACATGCATAGACAGAACTGAAAAGAAAAAATAAATCTTTTTTTAAATTCATACTTTAATAATGGCTAACGCTACTTGGAGCTTATCTATTACCAAAACTGTCTTTGGTTGGTTGGTTGGTTGGTTGGTTGGTTGGTTGGTTGGTTGTTGTTGGTTGGTTGTTGTTGGTTGGTTGGTTTATTTGTTTGTTTTTCCTTAATCTTATTGATTTACTTTAGTGGGTTAGCTTGATGAGTATTACTGTATAGTTTTCTCAAGAGCAGACTGATAGATTGCTCTATTTAAACCAGACTACTGGGCTGGAGAGATGGCTCAGTGGTTAAGAGCACTGACTGTTCTTCCAGAGGTCATGAGTTCAAATCCCAGCAACCACATGGTGGCTCACAACCATCTGTAATGGGATCTGATGCCCTCTTCTGGTGTGTCTGAAGACAGCTACAGTGTACTCATATATAATAAATAAATAAATAAATCTTAAAATAAATAAATAAATAAACCAGACTACTTAGCTGTCTGGGGGTTGGTCTAAATCTTTTCCTTTAAACATTGTTTATTTTAGTGCACACATGTATGACTACAACGACACGTGTGGAGAGGTCAGAGGACAGCTTTAGGGAGTCATGATTCTTCTTCCATCATATTTGTCCTGGAGAGCAAACTAAGATCATCAGTTGTGGCCGCTGTCACCTTTATCCATTGAGCCATTTTGCTAGCCCTTGGTTTTCTTTTTATTAGAATTTCTGTATTTATTTATAGCTGAGTGAAAACAGAATAGCCCTCTTCTCTAAGAGGTTGGTTTTACTTTTAATACTTGAACTTCAAAGCATTTGCTCTACTTTGGTTTCTGTTGCTCTGATAAAACACTGTCCAAAACAGCCTGGGGAAGGGACTGGAGAGATGGGTCAGCAGTTAAAAGCGTGTCTGCTCTTCTAGAGGATTCTGGTTCAACTCCCAGCACCTATAAGTGACTCACAACTGTCTGTAACTGTAGTTCCAGGAGAACTCCTCTACTAGCATCTATAAGCCTCTGTGGACACCAAGCACACATGTGTTGCATAGACATACGTGTAGGCAAAACTGTCATACACATAAAATAAATTTAAAAAGAAAAGCAACTTGAGGAGAAAGGTTTTGTTTCACCTATGGGTTGCAATCCAATCGTTGAGGGACACTGGGGCAGAAACTAAAGCAGAGACCATGCTGGCTTGCTCCTTCTGACTTGATCAGTTATCCTTACCACCCACTTGCCGGGGGCTGGCATAAGTCACAGTGGGTTGTGCCATCCTACATCAGTTACCCGTCAAGAAAACGTTCCACAGACCGTTTTAATGGAGACAGCTCTTCAGCTGAGAGTCCTTCTTCCTGGATATGCCAGCTGACAGCTATGACAGAAAGGTGTTGGCAAATTAAAGAAATGTTAAAAGGGCCTGGGCCTTTGTGTGGAGTGCAGAACAATAATAAAGAGCTCCAAGGTGAAGGATAGATCTGGGGCAGAGGTCTGGCTAAAGCCTTTGCTATATCAGTGCTAAATATTGAGTGATATCTCTTTGTGCAGTGCAGAGCTGTTGGGAGAGCTTTAGTTGGTAGTGAGTTGCTATGCACTCTGGCTGTTGAGAATGAGTTGGAAGAAACAGTGCACACGCAGGAGGGTTGTAGTAAGGAGACTATTCCAGGAGGCCAGTATCTGCAATATATGGAAAGACAGAATTGAAATCATATTTAAGGAGATAAGAATTACAGAACTTGGTACTGGATTGAGTGTTGACTAGGGTAGGTCCCTAAGGAGGACTGCTAGACTTACGGCTTGCAGAGAATAGTGGACAGTAGTGGTTTCATTGCTGAGATGAGTCGTGGGAGAATCCCATGCCATGAAAGGGAAGTAGAATGAATCTGGTGTTGGACATCTTGGAACAACTTATGTAAAACAACTAAAGACACTGTAGTTACACTTTAGTTTAATAAACATGAGTACATCGCTTCAGTTTATTGGGCATCCAACATTTGTTGTTGTCTAATTTCATTTTAAAGTTTCTGAATTTCACATAATTAAGTGTTGCCTTTTTAAAATAGATTTTTACTAATAGATTGCAGCTGATCTGGAAATGATTTCTTTGTAAGATTCCACATGCCACCCCTTCCAAACTGATTTTGCTTTCCTACTTTGGCACTGGTTAGTACTAAATGTCATTTTAACCCTCTACATACATAGAAACAGACAGCCAAGGAGATAAAGTGTACATAGTGTGCTAACTGGCAAATAGAACCAAGCCTCTCTTGGAAAACATTTTCCTTGTTTAGTTTGGCATAGCTACCAGGTATTTGCTGTATCATATTTCCATGATGACTTAAAATGACAGCATTCACTGGATAGTTTAGAAAAACACCAGAAAGTTAAAAGCACTTGTCTCCAGTTTTGCCATGTTGTTCTAAGGAATATGTATTATGCTTTCCAGTAAATCTTTTTATTTAAAATCCATCTGTTTCCTTTTTTTTTAGGCACAATTTGTTGGACTCTAAGATCAATACCCTCTTGTCTTTGTGCCAAGATCCAAATTTGTTAAATCCAATCCATGGAATTGTGCAGAGTGTGGTGTACCACGAGGAGTGCCCTCCACAGTACCAAACGTCTTACCTGCAAAGTAACTAAGTAACCAGGAGAGGGCGCTTGCGAAGCCTGCGCTGTAGCCCCGCTGGAGAATGCCTAGTGTAGAGTTCTCTAAGGATAGGCTCCTTCATGCTTCTCTCCCTTCATGCTGTCTTCTGACTCTCTTAGTTATATGTTCAACATGATAACTGCTTGTCCACTTTGTAAAAATACTGTCTATTTTAAGGACATTTTAGTTATCTTTGACACTGATTTTAAAATGTCTTAAATATATGCATAGATTTTTGTCAGCTATACAGCCTAATTTTTGTTACCATTTAAAGCTGCCTTGCTTGTTATAAGAGTAGCATTTGATTTTTTGCAGGTTTTGGTTTTAATGGCTTATGGAGGTTTGCAGGACCCTTTTCAAAGGTAAGAAAAAAATGTTTTTCTCTAATTTTTGGTATGCCAGAGTCTTTAGCTATATTCATGAGTCTGTTGGAGAATACACATTATCCTCAAACCAAAGTAACATTTCAAAATAAACATTGTTTTAGAAAGATTTTTCCCAACTAGGCAATACCTTTAATATGTGGATATATTAATTTTATCTTAGAAGGGTGTGGAAAACCTCTATAAAATGTGTCTGCCTGTAGACCTCTGTACATGTGACAGTAAATCACACACCTATCTTGTGGCTAGCAAAGAGTATGATACCTGTTAAAATCTGCCTCAGGGACACATTTTTACATCTGGCTGTTATATTGGTTTTTTCTTGGCTGTTCAGTTTCTTTGACTGTCATTTGCTGGTGTACTACATGAAATTGTATTTAATCTTTTTGTAGGTGGTCTCTTAAAATGATTGAAGTTCCTTGAAGGCAGGGGCTTCTGCCCACATACCCTTCACACACACCCTACACACACACACACACACACACACACACACACACACCATGTCCTAGATGCAGGGCTGTTAAATCAAGATGAGTTTTTTATACATTGTTTGAGTTCTAAGAGTTGGATTTAGTTTATTTTGTACTATCTGTTGATATGCACAGGTTGTCCTTAAAGAGATGGGCCTGAAGTCACAGAAGAGTGTCATGCAAGAGTTGTAGCAGGTGGATGGTGGGATGATGATGCTCTGCCCGTCCTCTCTGCTTGGGGACGTTGGTCAGACATCACTGCTAAGGACTGAACTGTCTGAGTGGTCAGTTCCTCTGTCTCTACATGGCTTTCAGAAATGGCAGGTTCATCTGGAAGCTTTTAGGAGAGGCCAAATAAAATTCCAAGCTGTACATTCCATAATTCTCTCTAAATACTACTCCAGACCCCTTTTTAATGATCTAGAATACAAAGGAAGGGAAAAAAAAAAAAAAACAATCCCCCAGATATCAAGTTAACCTTTTTTTTTTTTTTTTTTTTTTTTTTTTTTTTTTTTTTTTTTGCTTCCGAGGGAACTTTTTTTTACAATGGAGCTAAAATAATGTCCTATTTTCCATTACAGCAAACACAAATCCCAGACTATGCTGAGCTCATTGTAAAATTTCTTGATGCCTTGATTGACACGTACTTGCCTGGAATTGATGAAGAAACCAGTGAGGAGTCCCTCTTGACACCCACGTCTCCTTACCCTCCTGCACTGCAGAGCCAGCTTAGTATCACTGCCAACCTTAACCTCTCTAATTCCATGACCTCACTTGCAACTTCCCAGCATTCCCCAGGTCAGTAAACGTGATCTTTATGTGACTGTGAGCAATGATAACACGATACCAACATTAGGAACTCTCTTGTGGTCACACTGTAGCAGATGTTGGTCCTTTTCCTCAAGAGGTTCCCTTTACAATTCTTTTCTATGTAACTGAATGTTGTTACTCTTCAGAGCTGTATGCTTTCCAACAGGTTGAATAGCAGAGAGGGAAATGCATAGTGATGTTTAGTATTCAAATAGAATTGGACCAGAAGTACAAACTAAGCTATATTACCTATAAGTGAACAGAACTATAGTTCTTTTATCAATTATACCAACATTACCCTAAGGCCTTATATGTCCCTGGTACAGTATACCATAAAACACATATATACAAAGTCTAATAGTCACCCCATGTTATTGCTGGTAACAACAGGTCAGCCATCCATCAGCCACTAGCCAGCCTGAAGGTCTGGGATTAGGTAAAAAAAAAAAAAAAAAAAAAAAAAATAGACAAAAAGTCCTTATAAGAAAATAACATCTTGGAGCTGCGGAGATAACTAGCTTGGTAGAGTGCTTCCCTTGAAAGCCTAAGGACCTGAGTTTAGTCCCTAGAACTCACATTTTGAAAAGGTATTTGTGGGGCTGGAGAGATGGCTCAGCGGTTAAGAGCACTGACTGCTCTTCCAGAGGTCCTGAGTTCAAATCCCAGCAACCACATGGTGGCTCACAACCATCCGTAACGAGATTGGATGCCCTATTCTGGTGTGTCCGAAGACAGCGACAGTGTACTCATAAATAAAATAAATAAATAAATCTTTAAAAAAAAAAAAAAAAAAGAAAAGAAAAGGTATTTGTGGAGGTACATGATTGTAATCCCAGCACCTGGGAGGTTGAGGCAGAAGAATACCTACCTGTGACTGAATAGCCCCTAGCCTAGTCTACTTGGAGAGTTCCAGCCAGTGATATGTAGGTGTGTGCCTACATACACACACACACACACACACACACACACACACACACACGAAAAAGAAATCTTAAAACCCACCATTATAATCCTTACTGTAGAGTCACTGTTGGATCAAGTGAAAAAAGTAAACCAGGGGAATTTTGGGTTTTATTTATTTATTATTTATCATTTACTTATATTCTGAGTCAAGGTCTCAATGTATAGCCCTAGCTGGCCTAGAACTCTCTATGTAAACTAGGCTGGCCCAAACTCACAGAGATCTGCCTACTTTGCCTCCCAGTGTCAGGATTAAAGATGTATGTAATCATAGACAATAAAATTTAGAACTCTATACAGTGAGCAGTCATAGGTAAGAGTCCCCAAGGAACTAAGAGGAAATGAGTCCCTGAGACATCAGGAGTGGCATCTGCCCAACTCCAGGCTCAGTTACTGTCTGTCTGAAGTAATAGCTTCATAAGCTCTGCTTGAGCCAAGAGGCGATGCTCACTGCCGAGCACTACCACTGCTGTGTGAATGGAGAAGACAGTGTGCAGTGGCAACAAGCTGATGTTTGGGAAGCATTTGAAGCACCCCTCCCCCTCCCCAGGCTAGCTGTCTGGCTGCCCTCCATCTCATGACAGTCCTCTTGCTTCAGTTCCTAAAGTATTAGGTTTACAAGGTGTGTGCTGCCAGACCCAGCTAAATACTTATTTTGTGAGTGTGTATTAGACACTTTCACAAATTTAAATAATTTTCTTAGCCAGACAATGATTATGCAAGCCTTTAATCTCAGTATTTGAGAGCCAAAGGAAGGTGGATCTGTCTGAGTTCCAGAAAAGCCTGGTCTACAGAGTGAGTTCTAGGATATCCAGGGCTACACAGAGAAACCCTGACTCAGGAGGGAAAAAAGTTTTCTTTTACATTTTTTTTAATGTGTATGAATAATTGACCTGTGTGTATGCATCTTGTGTATGCATTTCTTGTGGCAGCCAGAAGAGGGCATTAGATCGTCTGTAATTTAAGTTACAGACAGTTGGAAGCTGCTAGAAATTGAACCCAGGTCCTCTGAGAAAGCAGCCAGTGCCCTTAACCTCTGAGCCATCTCTCCAGGCCCTATTTTCACACATTTAAAGATGAGAGACGTCCTCAATACAGGACCTTGATAGTCTATGGGTGTTAGTATTGAGTTTTAAGTGAAAGTTATTTCTTACTGATCAGTGGTATTTAACACATTCTAAGACACAGTTCTTTTTTTTTTCCTTAAACATAAATTAATGTTGAATTGCTTTGTAGAAAATAACCATAATTGGAGCCAGGAAAAGGGCTCATTGGATAGAGGTGTTTGTATGCAACTCTGTTCCCAAGAGTTGTCTTTTGATAGCCACACTTAAACTCATGCACAACTATACACACACACACACACACACACACACACACACACACACACACAAAGTCATTTTCAGCTACATAGTGAGTTCCAGGGTTTCTCTGTATAGCCCTGGCTGTCCTGGAACTCACTCTGTAGACCAGGCTGGCCTCGAACTCAGAAATCCACCTGCCTCTGCCTCCCAAGTGCTGGGATTAAAGGCGTGCGCCACCACTGCCCAGCCCAGTTGCCACTTCTACCTGCTGTATCTTTGGTTAACCAAAAACTTTGGGACATCAACAAAGAAGCAGGCCAAAGACTTTGAAGAAAAGGTTGGGTTTTTTTTTTGGGGGGGGGGGTTGTTTTTGTTTGTTTGTTTGTTTAGCTTAGAAAATAATTGTTTCTCCCATCCCCTAAAATAAAGCTGACCCCATCAGCAAACCAAACCCATCCTAAAACCCACCCCACCATAAAACTGTGTGCTATGTCATTCATGCTGTAAAGATGAGTGTCATTAATTGACTCTCAAGAGTAGGAAGGAATGTGGCACGTTGCTGCCTGATGGAGAAAGGGCCTGTTTACTTCATGCAGTCTTTATATCGCTGCAGAGATGAAGAAGCGGTGGTGCAGTAGGAAAAGCCTGTCTGTTCTTGGAATCCCTGCAGTGCTGAGTCTGTGTGTCCAGTCCCACAAGTGCCTCTCAGTATACACTCACCATCTCTCCACAGATGCATTGCCTACAGCATAAGCATCAGCTACAGCTGTCACACTTAGCTTCCTTTTAAGATGTTTGTGTTCTTTACATTAGCTTTAGTAATTTTACAAATTCCATCATTAAATTGAAGTCCTTTGTATTTGCCCTAAACCTCCATTTGCTTATTACTTAATCTCTTTTATTCCAGGTATTAGAAACATCTTAGTTTATTTTTAAAAAGTTATTTTAAAGCCGGGCAGTGGTGGCACACGCCGTTAATCCCAGCACTTGGGAGGCAGAGGCAGGCGGATTTCTGAGTTCGAGGCCAGCCTGGTCTACAGAGTGAGTTCCAGGACAACCAGGAGTACACAGAGAAACCCTGTCTTGAAAAACTGAAAAAAAAAAAAAAAAAAAGTTATTTTATCTGTGCAATTCAAAAAAGTCCTTCATATAGATTGTTATCCAACTTTCCTTGCAGCCCTGTAAAATAGGCAGTGTGCCCTTAACCCTCAGACTGAGCAGAAGCGGAGATCAGAGAGTAGCTTAGAGGAGGGCATGCAGCTGCTTTGGTTCCACCTTCAGCATCCAGATCATTCATTCTTAATACAGAGGCAGCAAGAGTCCTCCCAGTTAAGACACAGACTTTCGGGCTGAAAACATAGCTTGGTGGTGGAGTGCTGTGAGCATACGTGTGGCCCTGTGTTCATTCTCTGCCCACAAACAAGACTTAAGCTTCATCCTTCAGCATGGTTGCCATCTCGTGTGGAGAAAAGAGTTTTCCAACAAGTCTGCTCTGCTGTTTATAGAGAACTGAGCAATGCTGTCTGAACCCAAGTAGGCTCCTGTACAGGTGACATCTGAGTTCTCACTCGCCTCACTTTCTACTGTGACTTCTTAATATATTTCCTTACGTGTGTTAGTATTTGTGTGTTATTTTCCAGGGAGGAGCTGTAGATGAGTGGTAACAAGATAATCATGTTCTGATACCTGCCTTCAAGGAACTCAGGCCATTGTAGGGAGGCAGGCTAGCATCTGAGTGTAATTTCCCAGTTCTCCCAGCTCACACAGTCCACAGTGTTAGCCAACGCCTGCTAGTGCCTCATCTTCATCTGGAGCCAGCCCAGCTCGCTAAATGCTGAGAGTGCCGGTGCTCTGCTGCCCTGCATGCTTGTAACCAGCTTCCAGTCTGAGTACAGCGGCTGTCCAGAGGTTTCACTAGCAGGTTGGGACACAGAAGCTTCAGCTCTCTGTCCTTTTGGTGGAGCCTTCTGGTTTCTTTGATCTCACGGATTTTTGCTTTTGTACCCATGGAAGGAAGAAAGGGAGGGAGGGAGGGAGGGAGGGAGGGAGGGAGGAAGGAAGGAAGGAAGGAAGGAAGGAAGGAAGGAAGGAAGGAAGGAAGGAAGGAAGGGAAGGAGGACCTGGTGCCTTAGGGGTATAAGAACACAGAATACAAAACTTTCAGTGGAGATGTGCAAGGTCGGGCATTTGTCTCAAAAGGGAAGTAAAGCCTGTGTCAGCACAGGATTCTGTTCATGCGAGCAGTCTGCATCCTTCAGCAGCACATGGAGGCATTTCTAGATTCTACTGTTGAGGTGAGGTGTGAAAGAATGCTCACAAATTACCAGAAGAAAATGATCTGAGTACTAGGTTCACTCCATTCCCCGGGCCCTGCTTTCCTAAGACTGTGTTGGTGTAAATATAATTTATTTTCATTGCTTTTTAAAAGACAGCTCTTCTAAAACTCGTTTATAATATCTACCTTTTATTTATTCTTTGACCTTTTTTTATACATATTCAGTGCTCTCCAAAATATTTCTGCAGTTTTCTCCTTGATCTTTATAGTAAGATTTGTTTGTCCTAATTAGACGTAGGGACCCTGTCACACTGTATTTATTTGCCTTTGACTTCCTCATTAGGAAATAAGATGTAGGGAACAGATTCCCGTTAAGGAAATAACCTCAGTTGAGAGAACTTGGGACTTGAAGTCACAGGTCACGTGCACATGTCAGAGACAAGATATACTGATGTCAGAAGCACTGACAACCTTTGTTACTTCAGAGGGAAGCTGGCTAGCAAGCATTTCTCCTTCCAATGCACATGGTGTCATTCCACACTGCCAAGCAAAGGCTGTGAACTAGAGGGCTCTAGCTATCACATTTGAAAGTGGAAGCATTTGTTGCAAACCAACAGTTATTGAAAGTGATTAGCTAGATTTTATTTTATTTTATTTTATTTTATTTTATTTTATTTTTTGGTTTTTCGAGACAGGTCTCTCTGTGTAGCCCTGGCTGTCCTGGAACTCACTCTGTAGACCAGGCTGGCCTCAAACTCAGAAATCCGCCTGCCTCTGCCTCCCAAGTGCTGGGATTAAAGGCCTGCGCCACCACCACCCGGCTAGCTAGATTTTATAAGAAAAAAAAAAAAACATGAATAATAACTGGTCCCTTTCTGGGTGTTTTTGGCCAAGCTAAAGAGATAAGATGTTTATGCAGGGTGTGGTTATAGGCAAAAGCCAATGACTGCAAGGAGGGCAGAGAAGGCGGTTCTGGTGGGGGACAGATGGGAGAGGATGGAGTGGAGCGGTACTGAGTGGAGGACGTGTCTGTCATCCAGAGAAGTCATCCCAGGTGCAGTTCTTGTCCTCAGCCTACAAACTGCTGCATGGATGTGTTCCATTTCCTGTAACACAATAAATACCACATGGCTTGATGAAATAATACTTTTTTGCACCCAAATGGAAATGTTTCCTTTCCCAAATGTAATGATTCTTTTCAAATTCAAGTAGTACATAAAGTTAAAGTTAGACCTGCGATAATGCTGTGGGATATGACATCTGGACAGATGTTTTCCGCCTACCTGCCTCCATTTCTTTCATCCTTTTTTTTTTTTTTTTTAACATGGGTTGTCTTTCCCTCCTCCTCCTCCTCCTATGTCTGTGAACAGTTTATACTAGCTACCAGAAAGCGTCTTGTCAGTGGTTATGCTAGAAATGAGCACAGTATCTATTTTGGAAGCAAACTCTTTTGAAGGGTAGAGGGCAGAAATGTGCACAGATCATAAGTTTACAGTGTAATGAACATTTTAGAAGCAAACCCACTTAAAATGAAAATCTAGGGCCACGCACAGTGGCACACACCTTTAACTTTGGTGCTCTGAAGGCAGAGGCAGGCAGATCTCTGTGAGTTCCAGGACAGCCTGGTCTACATACCAAGTTTCAAGATATCTAGGGCACAGAGATACCGTCTCAATCAATCAACTAATGATCAAAAATCTGTATCAGGGATCATGAAGGGTCATGCTCACTGCCTAAACTGCCTTCTTTACCTCCTTCAGACACTTCTATCTTCATTTGTAACCTTTATCAATGTGCTGAGATCTTTTTAAAATACACCCTTTTGTTCTGATTACCTTTCTGAAAATAACTTTTACCTTATTTGTAAAATATATCATACCTGAGAGAGAGATGTCATCTGCTTGAAAAAGGTTGAGAAAAGCGTAGTTACTCACCATGATTGAAAAGAAGCCAAGGTCCTGGGCATAGCCCGTGTGGTAGGTCACCTTTTCAGGAAATGCTCTCATTCCTCCAGAACAGGCATTGAAGCCCATTAAATGAGAAGCATATGCCTTTTTATGAAATGACAGATATGCAAAAAGATGGATGCATGGCTACAAGCTGCCCTCTGCTGGATACTTCTGGTATGACTCGGAGAAGGTGCTCTCCTAGGCTTCCTCAGTGGCTAGCCTTTCATTCTACCTCCCTCCTGCTGTTCTTTTGACTTCTCTTTTCTCTTATGCTGTTTCACTACAATGATAGCAAATTCAGGTTAGCAAAGTATGAGGCTCTGTATGTGACAAGGCCTTTATAAATGTCCTGGCAGTTTACTTTTAATATGGAACGTGCTGGAACTGTTCACCAGGTCGTATCTCACCTACAAGCAATGAGATTGGGTCCTAGAGCTAGCATCGGGAGAGGAGGAGTAACCAGCTGTTCTTTCTCTCCAGGAATTGACAAGGAGAACGTTGAACTCTCCCCCACCACTGGCCACTGTAACAGTGGACGGACTCGCCATGGATCCGCAAGCCAAGTGCAGAAGCAAAGAAGTGCTGGCAGTTTCAAACGTAATAGCATCAAGAAGATCGTGTGAAGAGTTCTTTGTTTCACTCTTCAAACCAACCTAACAAGGCTTCTCACTAGTGACCCCTCACCCCCCGCACTGCTGCACTTCGTGTCTTATGATCCCATCTGGTCTGCCGTGTTGCCAGATGAGCAACTCTTGGAGCATTGCCTAAGTTTAATGCTGCTTTTCTTGGATGTTTTTCCTTCTACTTTGGCATGTGTCTGTTTGAGCACTTGTTCTGAGGATTGCAGAGAAAGCAGACAGTCAGGAAGCCTGACTGAGAGCGTGGACTGTGGACATGGATGAACCCTCCAGTGCTGCCGCCGCTGCTGCCGCCTCTGCTGCCAGCCACAGCCGTACACAGAGGATGGCTTTCTGAGTTCCCGTCTTACAGAGTGAGGGGTCGTCTTATATACACACAAGTTTGGGGGAGAAATCATATTTTAACCCCAGTATATTTAATCTTCTAGCTGTGGACTTTTTTTACCTTGTGAAGTTGAAGGAACCACAGAGGCCAAGCCTCAATGAAGCCACAGACCAGGGACTGGGGGAGGGGGACAAACTAGTATTTTGTAACGGATTCATAAGAAATACTAACATTTGAGTATTAGCAATAAGTACAGGAAAATAAGCATGACACACACATCTTAACATTGCTGAATTAAAGGTATTGGTTCTGAGGCCTTAAACATACTTGGTCATCCAAACTGGGTAATTTTCTTTCCTGTTGATTATCTTTTAATTTTTATATATGAAGGTGTTCTCCTCCTCCTCCTCCTCCTCCTCCTCCTCCTCCTCCGCCTCCTCCTCCGTTTGCTCCTCCTCCTTCTCCTCTTCCTCTTCTTCCTCCGCCTCCTTCCTCTTCCTCTTCTTCCTCCTCTCCTTCTTCTTCCCCCTCCCCCCCTTTTTTTTTTTTTTTTTTTGTAAACCAAGACTATACTAAGTATAGAAACTACACTTGTTTTTGCACTTGCTTTCTCCTCTCTCCTAAGTGATTCTAAGCAGGGTAATTAGCAGACAGAGTGTTGAGACTTGTTTCCACTAGGTAATTTTCATAGCTGTTTCCATTAGCTCCATAGCAAAATGGAATGGTACGTGACATAGGGTAGGTGATATTTTTATTTTGTTAAATAATTTTCCAAGAAACAGAATATGCTGTATATTATCATAAATTTCTTTGATAAAATGTATTTTTTAAATCTTTTAATCTTACTCCTCTCCTCCAAATAAAATCAAGAATCTCTAGCAAAACATTTGGATTCTATCTGATAGGATTACATTAGTCACTGTGAAGTCTGGGCAGCCTGCATGGCGTGGATACAGGACCTCTAGGATTGCTGCTGTGCAGAATGGCTGGACCAGTGTGACTCAGGCCCTTCCGTGGGATGCACACCCAGCTGCTTCATGGTACCTGCAGTATGCAAGACAGTTTGACTTGAGTTAGCACAGTAGTCCATGGAGGCTCTCATTTAAGATTGAACTATATTTATTTTTAAAAGGTATTATCCCTCTACTCCCAGGTTCCCTTCATATATTAAGACATAATGGCTTTGGGAGGGACCAAAGAAACCCAGTAGGGTGTGGATGGGTCCTGTAGTGCTGGCTCACTAGTGGATTTCAGTAAGTTCAACTCCACAGCTAAGTCAATAAACAATGGTACATTTGATTATTCTGACTTTAATAATATAACACATTTCACACTTATCCATACAGTAACACTGTAATATGTTAATGTAAATAAAATTGCTTTTGATATTCAGAAATAACAATTTAATTTTTTTTAATTTGTTTACAGTCCTGGGAACCCTTTGCCAAAATAAAAGGAAAACCCCTTAATATTAGTAGTGATGTTAACATAGAATCATTAGAGAGTATTGAAGACAGATGCAGCAAACTGAGCCCTTGTTCTTAACCATTGTAAAGGCTACTTTAGAGTAACAGGTCAGAGCAGACAACCAAGGCTGTGAGGCTGAGATTCCAGCTGAATTTAGATGCAGCAGGAGGCCCTGTGGCCGAGGCGCCAGGGTCTGGCTTCCTGCAGCAGTGTTGCTGGGGCACACCACCACAGCTCCAGCTGTGCAACCCCTGGCACCAAGAGGAAGGATTCTGTAACTCTTTTTTAGTTTTTTTTCCCCCCCTTTTTGGAGACCTGTGCATCTAATAATGGTGAGCATTACTGGCCTTCGCTTCTCCCACCAGAACAGGACAACTTGTAAATGTAGTGCTCTTCCTGTATCGGTTTCCCATAGTTCTTAAACAACCCCGACTTGAGCTCCCCTTGGAAAGATCAAATGGAGCCACTTCTGAATGTGAAAATACTTGTGTCCAGTACATCCCAGGAAACTTGTGAAGCGTTCCAGTTTTATCTAATATACAGAACTTCCAGCTTTTGAGGAAAGTCTAACTTTGCAAGCAACTGACCTACAGAGCTTAAAGTGTCACCAGCTGCCCCTCCTCCAAAGGAGACTCTTTAATTCCAGGAGCAGCTGAAGGTCTGAGTAATGGGCTAGTTTACACAATCTGTTGTGAGTTCTGTGATTCATTTTCAATTTGTGTTTCCCTGACTTAAAAGAAGAAAAACAGTAACTGCTGTGTTTATGTCTGTATGGCCGGTACTCCTCCCCTGGGCTCCTGTGCCCTACACGGTGGGGACACGGCACTCTGCTGGCCAGTTACTCTTGCCTGCACAGTGCTGAGCCTGGAGCCTGGACAGTGCAGACTGCCACTGCCCCAGTGGGGGAATAGGTGCCAGCAACTCTTTCCTCGGGATTCAGGGTTGCAAGTTCCTGTGGGAGATCTGGCTTTGTTTTCCAGATTTGGGTGGGTTCCCCCCCCTTTTTTTTCCTACATTTACCCCAAGCATATTGAAGCATGTCTTATTCAATGTTATGCAATGGACTTATAAAAATTCACTTAGTGTCAGCCACACAATTTTTTTTTTAATGCAGTATATTCACCTGTAAATAGTTTGTGTAAAATTTGACAAAAGTCTATTTACTACATTGTAAATACATGTGATGATATATTGTATTATTTTGCTTTTTTGTAAAGCAGTTAGTTGCTGTACATGGATAACAAACAAAAATTTGATTATTCTTGTGTTCGTATTGTTAACTTCTTCCTGCGACTGCGTTACATCATTTAAAGAAAATGCTGTGTATTGTGAGCTGACCTTGTATATGATTAACTCCCTCCCCAGCCAGCAGTTCCCTGCCTACAGCCTTGTTGGTATTGTAACCAGCAGGAGAACTTCTGCCTGACACACAGACTGCATTGCTGTGGGGAAATGCATAGACGGCTGTCGCAGAGCGGCCTCACTTGCTCCTGTCCTGTGTACACCCTCCCACCCACCCACCTCCTTTTTTTTTTTCCAAGTAAAATGAAAATTCAATCTGCTCTAAACTGTGAGGAGTTATTCACTATCTCCACATGCATCCGACTGTTTCTTCCTCCATGATCTTTAGAGCATTAGACCACGTGCACCCTTTTGGGTGTGTTGTGGATTGCCTCCTCTGCTCACTCTAAGGGAAAGATTTTTCTCCAAAAGTAAAGTCATTGAGGTAGAACAAATGGGTCCGTCAAACACAGAGGCAACTGTCACTCCTATATAAGCAGACTTACTTTCCAAGGATTAGACTGTCATTAACGCTGGGGTCTGCTGATGTTGTGAACACCTTCCCTGAATGGTAGTGTGTCACTCAACCAGAGTGAAGGAGAAGCCATCCTCCAGGCCCTGGGAGTAGCTGTCCTCAGACGAGTACTTCTCTCTGAGCAAATGACCCAAAGTGTGCAGGTCCTTTTGAGGGCAGGTGGTTTCCTACTTTGGGAGCTCTGGAATATTCTTGTCCCACCCCTGGCGAAAGCAGATCCACCAGGGAGATGGGGTCCTCAGAGAGTGTTGCATATTTAAAGCATCTCTGGCAATTTTGCTGGACACCCAGGTTTGAAGACCCCTGAAACAGAACTATAAACTCAGTGCTACAAATAACTACCTGTCCTTAGGGCCTAAACCATCTTAGTCAAAATTAGCCATGTCTCTGCAACTCTCCAGATCACACCTCACCATTCCTAGACGGCAGGGTCCTTGACTTGGCCAAGGGTTTGCCAGCACAGATGCTGTCCTCTGGGTGCCCTCAGAGCCACGTGGCCATAGTGAACAGTCTGGCCACGGGATGCTGGAAACCAATGGTAACCTTCCAAATGGAGCATCCCACTGTCCTGGCTAGAAAGCAGCCTGTCCCCATCACCCCCAGGCACAATAAGGTGCTTCCTCCAGGTAAAATAGGGAAGCTACACTGCCATCTTGCCTGGGTCCCTTCTGCCCAGAAGTTCAGAATGTGGCCAATTGTAAGTCGCTGGGGTGGGGATGGGGCAGGGGAGGAAGGAGTGGTCAACAACTGTAATTTCCACTGCAGGAGTTCCAAAGAAACACCCTGAACCAGGCATGGCAAGAGGTTTTGGCCTCTGCCCACTGTGAACTTGTGACTTGGGGGAAACGGCCACGTATCTGATGGGCATGTGTCCTAAGATACGAACAGGGTTTTTTGAGGGGTGCAGCGGCAGGCAGAATTTGAACTGAGACTTTGGGGCTTGGAAATAATCAGGAATCTCCTGACAGATGGGTTCAGGGACTTGTGATAAGATTTCAGTGTCTTTTAATGTCTGAGAGGAGCCAAGACTGTGAACTAACTGCTCCAGGAGAAAGCAACCACAGGGGCTGGCTTCTTGGGTTCCCGTTGCCCTCTGTCGACTCAAAGGACAGAGCTCAACTCCACCCCACTCCATATCCCCCCCCCCCCAAAAAAAAATACTTAAAAGACACCTTAGTGCAAGGTTGTTGCCGGCCAGCGGCCACAGTCAACCGGGTTCACCTGAAGGGACAGGAGGGCGGGAAGAGATGAAGCCAGGACAAAAGTTTCTGATCGAGGCTTAATGCTTTAATGTTCATCTTTCAATTTAAAGGGGAAGCCTCACCCCCACCACCAAACCCCTTCTTGCTTCATCCCAGCGTGGGTGAGGGGTATCCATCCTTAATCGAAGGCTGGAGATGTCTCGAGGCAAGCTCAGCAGGCGGTCTATTCATCTCAGCTCCCGTAGCAGGTCAGCAGGTCGTGGGTCTGCCAAGTTGGTTAACACCTGAGTCCTATTGTTTTGGTCTGCTGTAATAAACAAGGTCTCTCAGGCCTGCTCAAGGCTGGGGGAAGGGCACACAAGGTCACACAAACAGGCACTCTTTCCAGCTCAGTGATTCTAGATGCTTCAGTCTGGCCCAGAGTTGAGGTAGAATTAGCCAGCACTGGCCAGAGGGGTTTTTGTAGCAGCGTGTTGGTTTGTGGAGCAAGGCAGAAGGCATTGCTTGATCTCTGCCTCTACCCAACACCACCACTGGCCATTCACACCAGGGTTCTGCAGGAGACAAAAATTCTAGCTAAAAGAGGTGGAGAGAAGGCTCAGCAGTTAAGAGCACGGGTGGTTCTTGCAGAGGGCCCAGATTCGATTCCCAGCGCCCAACCACATGGAGGCTCACAACCATCTGTAAACTTCAGTTCCAGGAGATCTGATCTGATGCCCTCATCTGCCTTTCCTGGGCACTGCACACACATGGTGCACTTAACATAGGTGCAGACAAAACACCCATGCATATAAAATGAAAATCACCAAAACACAAAGACCTTAGAGTTTGTAGCTGTCAGTCATTCATGGCTCCAGGCACCCAGTTTTCCAACATAGACTGGAACCTCAGCATCTCATGGAAGTGCTCTGATCTGCATCTGCCACCCCCACCCCCCAGCCGCCACCACCCCAGGCCATGCTGCGAGCAGGTCTACTCCTGTTCTCCTGGCTCCCTGGTTAGACTAGGGACTCAGACAAGGGGAAGCTTTGCTCACAAATACTCAGTAACACTTAAGAAATAACACTAGGTTTTGTGTTGCTGGGGAACTACACGGTCAGAAAGACAGACAGCAAAGAAGCCCTCATTGACAATAGTGGCCCCAGGGCAAAATCCCAAACGAAATGGAGATAACCTGTGTAAAAGATCCACTGCAAAACTCTAGTCCTAGGCTAAGGTAATATGTTCAGAGACACCAGCCAGTCCTCAGTACTGACAGAAAAAAAAAAAAAAAATCGAGAAAAGCCAAGCTGTAGCACAGACATTTCACAATCATTTCCCAACAACTTCATCAACTTACGCAACTATACACATAAGAAAGTGTTCATTTCACCCACAAACAGCAGAGAAGGAAGGACCAGCAGCGCCACCTTCCTGCTTTAGAAAGCACAGCACCTGCCTTGGTTTTGTCTTGTTACTGCTCAGTATGTCTGTGTTCACCCATTGTGGGCGGACAGCCAGCCCAGTGGGAAAGGGGCTGAAGAAGTACAGCGATCACTGAGCTGAATGGGAAGAGGCAACAGAGTCAAAGCCTGGAGGCACACATGTGATCCCAGCAGGAGGACCGCTGTGAGTTTGATGACAGCCTAGACTACAGAGTCAGACTTTGTCTCCGAAAAAGAAAAAAGTAAATATTCCATCAAGAAAAGAGTGGGTCTTCAAAGTTCTCCATCATATCTTATGCAAACAGAGTTGGCTCCTCATCCCTAAAATACCTCTTAGCCCACAAACCACAAAAGCAGCAGTTTAGGAATAAGCAAGAAAACACAACAGAGGAAGGCACTAAGAGGGAGTTTACTCAGGAACGCTCCCGAGGAGTAAGACACATTCAAAAGTATTTAAAACTGGGGGCTGATGGCTCAGTGGTGACCTGGGTTCGATTCCCAGCACCCACATGGCAGTTCACCACTCCCAACTCCAGGATCCAACACCCTCATACAGACAGACGTGCAGGCAAAACACCAAGGCACATTAAAAAAAAAAATTAAGTTAAAACTTGTAGAGTGGGGGTGAGTCCAGGAATGGTAATGTGGGTAAATGGTCAGAATGTGTGACACACTGGAACGAAAATGACATGATGAGACATCACTTTATAGAACGAGTATAAACTAAGGAATTAAAAAAAAATGGTAGTGGCTGGGAATGTGCTCAGTGGCAGAGCACTCACCAAACATGTCCAATGTCCTGGGCTCAATCCCTAGTACTGAAAAAAGCCCAAACAAAACTTATTGTTGTAATTGGTTAGAGCAAGTCCAGTTTATATGCTGGTTCATGTAGTTCATTTTTTACCCTGCTTTGTGCATCACTAGCCAGCAGGGGGCTCTGCTAGCCAGTTTTCTCGAGGCGCAAGATCAGCCAGCACAAAGGCCGGCGCTGCACTGTCTCCTCCACCCTCAAAAACTTAGGACTGCTCTGGGTGTGCACTGGGCAATGCAGTGTCTGACACACACACACACACACACACACACAGCTGTCGAACACCTAAACTGTGACTATCAGAATTAGAAGTACGCATTTAAAAAGAAACAACAAATAACAACAACAAAAAACAGGGTTTCTCTGTGTTGTCCTGACTGTCCTAGAACTCACTATGTAGACCAGGCTGGCCTCAAACTCACAGACATTCAATTGCCTCTGCTTCCACCAGAGTCTTAGGACTAAAAGTATGGACCACTACATCCAGGTCTGACTACAGTTTGTGTGTTGGGGTGATGACTGAGTGGTCGCAGTGCTTGCTCTCTTCAAACATGAGGGCCTAAGTTTGAATCCCCAATCCACACTTACAAAACTGGATGGTTGCACACGGCTATAACCCCAGTATTAGGGATCCCAGATGGATCCCTGAAGCTTCCTGGCCAGCCAGCCTACCAGAATATGCACATTTCCAGTTCAACGAGAGTCCCGGTCCCAGGACAATAAAATGAAGGATGACAGAGAAAGACATCTGATGCCTTCTGTGGATGTCCTCTGTCTGGCATGGAAATGCACATGCATGCACGTGCAAGTACACAGATGCTTGCACACTTAAGCTCGTGCACTACAAGAGAGGAGGGAGATGGGGGAAATGCAGTTTCCATTTTGACGAAGTGTGAATGATTAGGTGTGATTCATAGGTACCAGACAGCACATAACGCCACAGAGGCTCAAGACCGCACATGGGGTTACTTCTGCTCATAGTTCCTGTACTTCCTCGTGCTTCACCAAGTCCACAGGTCAGAAGGAACTGACAGGAACATCAGCGGTCATTCTATAGAGAACCTTGTATCTTCTCAGTGAGAGACATCTTGTCACACCTGTTTCCACTGTCTCACAGCCTAAGATGTCGTTGGGCCCCTAAAAGAAAATCCCACACAAAAATTAAAAGGCTCACCAAGGCTCTTTATCAGCCTCAATAAGTAGCTCAGAAAAGTCAATTTCAAGAAAAGACACAGGTAGGAAAAGAAATGAGCAAAGGATATGAAAGAATAATCCAGAAGTGCCAGACGCTGCTAAGTACTGTATGATGACGTCCACAGGCCTGTTAGCAATCAGGAAATGTGTGCTGTCTAGTTTTATGTCAACTTGACACAAGCTAGAGTTAATTAAAAGGAAGGAACCTCAACTGAGAAAATGCCTCCATAAGATCCTGATGTAGGGCATCTTCTTTATTAGCAGTTGATGGGGGAGGGTGATACCATCCCTGGGCTGGTGGTCCTGGGCCAGCCATGAGGAACAAGCCAGTAAGCAGCACTCCTCCATGGCCTCTGCATCAGCTCCTGTCTCCAGGTTCCTCCTACCCTGCTTGAGTCCCTGTCCTGACTTCCTTCAGTGATGAATGACAATGTTGAAGTGTGAGCTGAAGAAACCCTTTCCTCCCCAACTTGCTGTTGGTCATGGTGTTTCATCACCGCAGTGGTGACCCTGACTGAGACAATGTGCATGCTGAAGCAGTGAGAGATGTTTCTATTTTCTTGAGATGATGTCTTGCTTGCTTTGCTGTCCAAACTGGCCTTGAATTTCTGAGCTGGGCACAAGAGTGAGCCCCAGCACCGGCTTGGATGCCCTTTCTTCTGTCAAAATAACAGATGTGCTTAATAGTTCCTGGTGATGAGCCTAGTGTGTTGCAGTGGACTTGCACGTGCTCTGGGTACCCCCAGCCTTAAAGATATCTACCACTGCCTTAGAACCACCCTAGGAACCCAGAGAAATAAGTAATGAGGAGACTGTGATGTTGATTAATGTTAGAACACCTAAGGCCAACCGAAACAGTAGGTTTCCCACATTCATCTAGTACAGTGGTTCTCAACCTTCCTGATGCTCTGACTCTTTAATACAGCTCCTCAGGTTGTGCTGACCCCCAACCTTAAAATTGTTTTAATTGCTACTTCATAACTGTAATTTTGTCACTGTTATGAATCGTAATGCAAATATCTGTGTTTTCCTATGGTCTTAGGTGACCCCCGTGAAAAGGTTGTTCAACCTACCCCAAGGGGGTTGCAGCCCACAGGTTGAGAACTGCTGATCTAACAGTTTCTGGAAGCTGGCCGTTTCCAGAATGCAGCTTTTGGGAACGGGTACAGCCTCAGGGTCTAGCTCAGGGTAGAACATTTTCTTGCAAGCCTGCAGCTCTGGATTTAATCCCTGGAACTGCAAAAGGAGAGGGTGACAGTGACATTTAAGTTGAAAAGGAATACTTCTAACAGAGTCTAGGGTGTTTAGCTTGCATGAGGGTCGATCCCCAGTTACATCAATGAAGAAGAGGATGGAGAGGGACTGTAGCCAACAGTAATAGTGACAGGTAAGTTTTGTTTCTTGTGATATTATTAAGCTTGTAATATTTGTCTGTGTTTTACAGAGAGTGTTACTTCTTTAAAAATTAAAGTCAGTGACGTGTATGAAAATGAAACACATTGCTTTATATACTAACTTTTAATTTTTTTAAATAAAAAAATTTTGAATAGGCTGGGTTTTTTTTTTTGCTTTTTTTTTTGTTTTGCTTTGTTTTTTGTTTTGTTTTTTTGTTTTTTTTTGTTTTTTTTTGTTTTTTTTCGAGACAGGGTTTCTCTGTATAGCCCTGGCTGTCCTGGAACTCACTCTGTAGACCAGGCTGGCCTCGAACTCAGAAATCTGCCTGCCTCTGCCTCCCAAGTGCTGGGATTAAAGGCGTGCACTACCACCGCCTGGCTTAGGCTGTTCTTAATCATACCATAGGACACAGTCCTGATAATGGTGTTGACTCCGATGATGGATGAGTCCTGATGTTTCTTTTGCCTTTTATCAAAAGGTCAGGTTTTATTGAGCATGGTGGTGAACACCTGGAATCCCTGAGCTGGGGAGGCAAGAGACAGGGTATTTCTGGAGCTCACTGGCCAAGACTCTAGTCTACCTTGCAAGCCCTAGGTCCCAGGAGACACCTCCATCTCAAACAAGTTGGAAGGGCTGAAGTGACTTGATGGTCAGGACACTTGCTCTGCCAGGGGATCTGAGCTCAGTTCCTTGCACCCACATTGGCAGCTCACAATAGCCTGTAACTCTGGGTCCAGGTGATCTGGCTTCCTCTTCTGACCTCCTCAGGCACCTGTAGCCGTGTGGCACAGTGTTGCCCAGGCATACACGCATACGTATATGTAAGGTTAAATCTAACCAGAAACCAAGGTGGATGGCTCCTTAGGAATGAATGACACATACATGCACCACACACACACACACACACACGTATGTGCACACACTCACACGGGAACACACACACAGAGACACGTGCACGCACACACACACACACACACACGCTGGGTTTTTAACTAATTTAGATTGGGGAGGATGGATTCATTTCTTCTTCCTTGGGGGAATATTAACCGGATTAACATAAAAAGGGAGGCCTGACAAACTGCCAGCGAAAACAGCAGTCACTACAGCCCTTCCCCGCCCGCTCAGGACTTCAGCTCCCAGGCTCTCCAGGAAGATACAGGTACACACAAAAAGTACATGGGGCCGGGTGTACACTTCTGAGCCCAGACGCCGTGGTTGGTTCTTTGGGCTTGCATTCAAAAGGAAAGGCCAGGTGACCCTCTGAGCCAGCAGAGGAGTGAGCACAGCTGTCTCAGGAGGGCTTCTCGGATGATCTGACCGAGGGATGAGGAAGTGAGGACCATCCATGACAAGGAACAGCCTGAGGACCATCCATGACAAGGAACAGCCTGTGCCAGTTGTGAGCATCTAGTGATGAGCTCCACATGGAGGGCAGAGTCTGCGGCAGGTGAGGCCTGGTATACAGTAATTGCTCAGCAAAGCAGAGCCTGTGCGTGGTGGATGGTATTACACCAAGGGCACTGCACCAAAAGGGGGCTTGTGGCTGAGGGTTTGGGGCTTTTCTGTAAGGCAGAAGGAATGACAGAGAAGGAGATGCAGAGGATGCAGACTTCTGCAGCCTGGCTTCCGGGGCTGTGGGGTGAGGGTGTGTGGGGTTGGGTATGAGGGGGTAGGGGTGCGGTGGGGTTATGGGGGTGGCAGGAGGCAATAGCTGCTTGGGAAACGTTTAAGACTCTAGAAGTAAACGCTAGTGCCTCACCCACAGGCCACTTTCGGGAGCCCTTTCTGCAGCTAACAGCTGATGTAGCGCCCAGTGGAGCAGAATCTGGAAGGGTTTGCCATTTTCTCTTAGGATCTTGTAAAGGATGGGTGTGGTAGCACCTGCCTTTAATCCCAGCACTCCAGAAGCTGATACAGTTTCAGGCCTACGAGGACGACAAACTGAGGACAAACTGTCTTGAATAGATGATGGTGATGATGGTGATGATGGTGATGATGGTGATGATGGAAAGTAACAAAGGGCTACAGAGATAGCTCAGTGGTAAAGAACACTGACTGTTCTTTCAGAAGACTAAGGTTTGATGCATGGCACCCACATGGCAGCTCACAACCATTTGTAACTCCTATCCCAGGAGATCCAATGCTCTCTTGTAGCCTCCTTGAGTATTGTATGTGCATCATGCAGAGACATACATTCAGGCAAAATGCCCGTACACATAAAATAAATTAAAAGGGGAGCTGGAGAGCTGGCTCAGCGGTTAAGAGCACTGACTGCTCTTCCAGAGGTCCTGAGTTCAATTCCCAGCAACCACATGGTGGCTACCAACCATCTGTAATGGGATCCGATGCCCTCTTCTGGTGTGTCCGAAGACAGCTACAGTGTGCACTCACATATATAAAATAAATCTTTTAAAAAAATAAATTGAAAAATTAAGCCGAGCAGTGGTGGTGCACATCTTTAATCCCAGCACTCGGGAGGCAGAGGCAGGGGGATTTCTGAGTTCGAGGCCTGCCTGGTCTACAGAGTGAGTTCCAGGACAGCCAGGGTTACACAGAGAAACCCTGTCTCGAAAAACCAAAAAAGAAAAAAAATTTAAAAAAAAAAGAAAGAAAAAATTAAAAGTAATAAAAAGAATCCTGGAAGGAATATCAGTCCTGCTTCTGAGAGTTGGAGAGGCTCTGGGTGGACAGCCCTCCTCACCCACGCTTCTGCAGACCCCACTGTAGCCCAGGCCAGCCAGGCCCATCACCCTCAGGGCACACTGCATGATGGGAAGGATGTGAGCAATCTACACGCTGCCGCTGAGGTGCGTTCTGAGACAGGTGAAAGAAGAGAATAATTTACCACTTTCTCCCCTTCACAGTGATAATTATTCAGGACTTGAGAAATAGCATCAGCAGGGTGAACAGGAAGAACCTGCGAGCTCTGCCCCATTTCTGGGCAGCCTGGCTGGTGAGGGCCATGGATGGAGTACAGAAGAAGAAATCCAGCCCTTTGGGGCTTGAGGTGAGGCTCAGTTGGTGAAGAAAATACACGAAGACCTGAGTTGCATCATCAATGCTGAATAAACCATTCAGGATGGCTCAGGCTGTAATCCTAGCACTTGGGAGGTGGAGGCAGGAGGATCAGAAGGTTCAGGATCATCATTGGCTACATAGCAAGTCAGAGTCCAACCTGGGCTCCATGAGATCCCACCTCAGCAATACATCCCCTGTGGACTAGCTCTGAGTCTATCCTGACACACGACACATGGATACGCCACTGTGTGCCAGACATTGGACAAGGCACATTGCACACAAGCCCTCATTAAATACCTACCAGATCTCTGCAAAGTAGAGACTACAGCCCCTGCCTTCAGACCGGAAGACGGGCACCAAGTATCATGCAGCTGGAAGAGCCAGACCTTTGCCCAGCTCAGCTGTTGCTATGACCTAGGATCAACAACTCACACCACATGCTGACGGGCTATCACAAACTACCCAAAGCTTGTGGCTTAAGCAGCACAAACGTGCTCTCTCTCAGTTCTGAAAGTCAGGAGGTCAAATGCATGTGTTGGAAGGATTGTGTCCCTGCAAAGGGTCTTTGGAGATTCTCTCCATGAAACCCTTCAGCTTTTGGTCGTCACTGGCTTCCTGGGCTATGGCTGAAGGCCTCTCATTGGTTCTACCCACGGTCTCGAAGCCCTTTCATGTCATTGAGCTTGCCTCTGATCCTTCAGAAGGATTTGTGAGGATGCAATGGGATCCTTGCTCTGGAGCACTGAGGAGCAACCGACAAGGACGAGGCTTCCTATAGGAGGCGCTACCTCCACAGACTCTAGAAGCGCGAAAAGGCCACAGGAGATGGAAGAGGCAGGGCAAGAGCGAGTCACCCCAGGCCTGGAGGCATGAGGGAGCTATGGTATTTCCAATTGTTAAGGAGAGACAGGAGGAGGTCCTGGTGGCAGGCTTGTAATCTCTGCTCTGGAGAAATGGCACAAAGACTGAGCACAGAACTGTCCCAGACATCTGGTAAGGGATGGTAAGGGAATTTGCTTCCAACCTGCCTTTGGAGAACTTGGCAGGTAGTCTTGGGCTTTGGGCTTGGTTCCCCTGGGATTGATCTGAGGCCCCATGTAGGGCAGTTGAGGAGAGCAAGGTCTCTTGCTTTCTGGGTTATGTTGCCAGAGTGGGCTCTGAGAGACAGTTCCCACCATGGGGCAGACCCCAGCTGCTACCCGCCTTCCATTTATCATTCATTCATTCATTCATTCATTCATTCATTCATATGTTAGGCCTCACAGTGAGGCATGGTGGGGGAGAAACAAAAACAAACAAACAAAAAACACTTTTCAGAACCGTACATCTCCTCTCTCTAGTGTCTGACTCCATGAACACAGTAGGCTCTGATCCTTAAACCCACAAGGCCTCTCAGGGAGATCTGACCTCTGGAAGAGTAGAACATCAAATGAGGGGGGAGCCTGGTTCACCCCTGGAGTCAGGACTAGAGGAAAGACTAAGCAGTTGCCACACAGGGCATTCATATTTAAGAACTGAAGACCATAATGGAAATCAAGGCTCAGAGAGGGGAGGCCCCGTAGTCCTTGTGCAGAATTGGGTCCAAGCTCCCTGCACGCCCTGTTCACACCACTGAATTGCTCTGGGCTCCTGTAAGGAATGGGGCTCACTGGCTTCTCTGGGCTCATACATGGGGATTTGGAAGAAGGGCTCAGAATTTAGGTGAGACACACCGACAAGGGAGAAACCTGCGCAAATCTGTGGGCTCAGGCAAGGTCTGTGCTTGAGTTGGGCGCATCCACTCCTGTGTGGCCTGTTGTGTTGAGCAAGGGTAGACAGAAGAAGAGGCCTGAGCTCTGCAGGGCCAGATGAAGCTCAGTCGAACTTCACTAGGAGGAGGGAAGATACAGGTTGGGTCGTCCACACCCAGGATGGAGTCCTGAGCTCTGAGGGGCTGCCAGCCAAGTTGGAGAAGACAGGAGCTCCGGGTTCCCATGCCACGGGTGTTTCTAGGCCCTGTTGATAGGAAACCTAATGGAAGGCTCTTCCTCCCATCACCACCTCTAGTCCCCTGCACCCGCCACCCTTCCAGGGTTCTCTGCACCTCCTCACTCCATCCCTTTCCTTCTACAACCTGCGCGGCTTCTCAGGGGTCTCAGCTTCCTGGGAAGCGAATGCAGCAAATACTAGGTAGGAAACACCTGCAACACCCTGAGCTGACAAAGGACGCAGCGGGTGCACTCTGGCTAGCCGCGGGGTGCACTGGCCGCGCGGGGTCCTCCCCCGCCAACCCCCCGCCCAGCTCAGGTCTAGGAGGGGCGGGGCCTGGGGCGGCTCGGGTCCTTTTGTCTGCAGCCCCGCCCCGCCCCGCCCCGCCCCGCCCCGCCCCCACGCGGGCCCGCGGCGCGCGGCAGACACGAGCGGCTGACACGAGCGGCCGCCGCGGGCGGAGGCTGCGCGCCG
>NW_021621078.1:3263326-3310467 GCF_004785775.1 Grammomys surdaster | reverse complement strand
GCTAGCTGCGGGCGGCGCGGATGGCGGGCGGCGCGGGCTGGGCGGGCGCCCCCGCGGCTCTGCTGCGCTCAGTGCGCCGCCTGCGCGAAGTGTTCGAGGTGTGCGGCCGCGACCCCGACGGCTTTCTACGCGTGGAGCGCGTCGCGGCGCTCGGCCTGCGCTTCGGGCAAGGCGAGGAGGTAAGGAGCTCGGGCGCGTCCCCAGGCCGGGGAAACCGCAGGGACCCCGCGCGATCACATTCCGGGCCTCTGTGTGTCACATGGCACGCCCGCGGTGGCCGGCCAGCCCACCTGCCGTTCCCTCTGGTCCGTCTCCAATCCTCCTTGTTGTCCGGGGAGGGGAAAGGGTGCTCTTAAAATCCTGCCTCTGAACACCCCCTCCTACACACAACCAAGTCACAGGGGTATGTGTGCAACGCGCCAGGCCTACGGGTGGGTGACAGGGATAAGCAGAGATGTTCTGCAGTCTCTGGTCCTTGGCTGCACCTACCCAACCTAGAAAAGAGAGGATGTCTGCTCCAGGCCACCCTGGATTCTGGTCCAGTTTCTGGTGACCTCCTACTCAAGCTAGATGGGCAGGCCTAGCTGGCAACGGACTGTGCTGGCTGCAGAGGGCCAAGCAGGACCAAGCCGGGAGTAGTTAGCTGAGCCTCTGGTGTTGCTGTTGGGTCGCATGGGTGGAAGAGAGCAGAATTGTGGGGACTGTGAGCCAATCTAAAACAGCAGGCTCTGAACTGGCAGTGCGTGATGAATAACTATGCATTGGGCTAGTGTCCTCTTGCCATCCTCACAGGGGCTAGTATCTGTGTCTGAGGGAAGGACAGGACACCGTGTTAATGCAACCCTGCAGTGTTTAGCATCTCTGGATTCAGAAGCCCTGGCTGAGCTTTGGGTTTCTAAGGTCGTCTGAGACCCCAGGTCCTATGTGGGGAGCTCTGGGGCCTTGGTCTCAACTGTTGTACTGGATGGCATTCTGTTTCCAGGACAGGTCAGGATGGCAATTTAGAACATGAGCTATGACCAGCTGAGCTGGTGTCTTCTAATCACCTGACAAGTGGGAGGTAATAACAACCCCTTTCTAGGTGGCTGGGCACTCGCCAGAACTTGGAAATCCCTGAGAGCAGGAGGTGGAGGAGGAGGGAGGCAGGAGGCAGGTGTCAGGTGTGAGGACTCTGATCCCCAACCCCAGGCAGCTTACTACTGCAGTTCTCCTTCAAGCCTGTTCTGTATCTCTTCTCTGGTTTACTCGGGAGCATCTCTCGCTGCTACCTCAGTCTTTCTTCTACAGAGGATGCCAGCGTCCCTCTTCTTGGCCAACGTCTCCTACCTGAGCAGGCTGAGGAGCCCCTAGCACAGGAGGCTGAAGGCTGCAGATGTGGAAAATCCCCCTTGCTTTGGGCTAAAACCTGGAATCCAGAATCAGAAAACCTCAGGCATGGGAATGGCCTCACTGGGACCTCTGGCAGAAGGCGAGCCCTTTAATGGTGTCCCTAGGCTGGACAAACACCTCCCACCGTTAGATCCTCTCCCCTTTATACTCCACACACAAACCAGCTTGTCACTGAGTCATCCTGGTTCTGCATAGGGACCTACCTGGGTTTCCCTTCTGTACTGTAGTCTTTAAACATTTGAAAACATCACTCCTCTTCCCGTGTCCCTTCCCACCCTTTCACCCCTGTCTGGAGCGCCAAGCCATCTATCAGGAGCTGGACTCCTACAGAGGCCACTAGTGAACTGCTAGACTGTCTTCTTAGCATTAGAGGGGCTAGACCTGAGTAACATAGACACATGGGGTGGGGCTACCTTTTCAGTGGTCCTACACACTCTCTTCTCTTACCAAGTTCCTGGCCACTAAAACCTTTGGAGATCTGTTTGGAAAACTTCTGCCTAGGCAGAGACCCTCCACTCTGAGGCTGGCCAGTGAGCCCTGTATCATAGCAGGAGTCTCTGTGGACTACAGCAGGTTGCAAATGTGGACAGTCAAAAATAGATCTGTTATATTTCTGTCCCCCAGGGAGGTGACACTCTGGTCACCTCCTTCACAAGCCGCTCCTGTGCTTATATGTAGCTTTCTACATGAAATGAGATCATACTGCACCATGTATTCTAACCTGGTGCACCCGCCACCACACACACCCAGAAATGATTCTCATGTTCGACCTTATATAAGCTGTCATCAAGTTTATTATGCAGACCTGTTACACATTTCTCTACTTGGCCCCAAAATGTCCACTTCTGATGTTTTTTGTTTTGTTTTAAGCTTGATGTCTCTCTCTCTAGGACTGTGCAGCACACCTGTTCCGTGTGACTCTGGCAGTGTGACCCTGGCATAGTCCCCTCCAGTATTCTGACTTGTTAATGAGGTCAGACTGGTCGTCTCTCATTTGTTTTTTAAATCTAAGCCGGTGGCTCGTTCCTTGCTCCTACTCAGTCTGATCTTGTTTCCTCCTGAGACCCTCTGGTCTGGCCCACAGCGCTGTCTGCAGCAGCTGCTGCTGTCTGTGTGGGGATTCTGGGGCTGAGGGGAGAGGATGCAGGACCACGGACAGGGCCTGAGGCTCAAAGGGTCTGCTCTGCTGTTTCCATACCGAGGCCTGTGGAATCCTGTCAAATTCACAAATACTCTGTAGCACTGTTCCTTGTAGATGGGGTTCGCTTCACAAGTGCTGTGGGCTCTGACTGTTTCTGTTGTTTGTTTACACATCTGCTTGTGACATTGATTCCCCAACCCACTGGTGCTCCTGATGACGATCGACCATTAGTCAGACATGAGATTTGATATCTACACTTTACCAGCTGCCTTGGCATACCATGGAGCCTGGGATCAGTCACAGTAGGTCTTAGAGACTGAAATACCCTTGAGAGTATTGAGTAGACTCTCAAGTAGTAATGCAAAAATCCCCTACACAGGAGAAACTCAGGGGCTGAGGATGCAGTGAGTGCTAGCCTGCTTTCCTAGCACTTGTGAACCCTGGATTTGATTCTCAAAACTACATTTTTTTAAAAAAAGAAAAAAGATATAGCTATACACGATTGAGCCCGTCAAAATCCTGTCATGGTGTGGGGAGGGATGCACGGGGCCCTAGCCCTCCATGAACATTTTTAGGCAGTTAATAGTAGCCGTGGGGGAGGGGCTCATGGGGACTTGTCCCTCTCTAAGGGCCTACAGGCAGTTAATGGTTGCTGAGGGAGGAAGAGCCGGTTGCTTTAATGCTGTAGCTGCTGGTGAGGTGGCCATGCTTCTGTAAATAAAACCTCTCACCCATGTTCCTGTGAGCATCCCTAATGGAGTTCATTGAGTCATTCTGACGGGGAGGGGCAGGCAGCGAGTAAATGAAAGAGGAGTGTTGGTGGTTGGCTAGAAAGAGGAGTGTTGGTGGTGGGAGGGCAGGAGAGGTTAGTGGAGGTTGAAAGTGATCAGCGGACATTCCACACATGCACAAAAGTGATGTAATGAATCTCATTATTGTGCCTATTAATACAGACTAATTAAAAACAAACAGAATTTCAGAGGGAGACACAGCATCATACACCTGTAGGGGCACTTGGGAGGTAGAGACAGAAGGATCAGAAGTTCGAGGCTGGAGCCTGGAAGATGGCCCAGCAGAGACAAGCTTGTCACAAAAGCCTGGTAACCTGGGTTGAGTCTCCCAGAGACCTTACTCCTGGAAGCTGTCCTCTGAACTCCACATGTGCACGGTGGCACCTGTGTGTTCCCACACGCATCACAAAGAAAAGAAATAACAACGCCATCCTTTGTTACAAAGGGAGTTTGAGGCTAGCTTGGGATTCACAAGACCCTGACTCAATAAATAAATAAATAAATTTTAACTATACAGAGAAGATTAACACAGCCCCTGTGTGAGGCTGAGATTCAACTTCATGCTATATTCCATATTTAAGATAAATAAATCTGTAATTTGTATGAGATAATTCCAAAGAGGGGAAGCCTGTCTCCCCCCACCCCTTAAGTATGAGTTACTTTATGACTTTCTCAGAGTCCAGTAGGAGAAGAGGTGAAAGGACAACTTGACAGTGAAGAAAACTGACAAATGCCACCCCAGAATGCCACCAGGGTCAACGCCAGACCTCAGTGTGATGGGAGAGTGTGTTTCCCCCCAGCGCACAGCTATGGTGTAGTTGTTACTACATGGCCATGAGAGAAACAGCAGGCAAGCCCCCTCTGGGCCACTCAGCTGTACTCCTTCCTTGGGTCAGAACTCCAGCGCTCAGGGAAGAGCCATGCTGAGCCTGTCATCTGGGAAGGAAATGCAGAATTGTTCCTGGAGGTGCCCCTGACACCCATGCAGAGACCCACTTGGCAGAAGCACTGGTGAGCCCCAGGCCTTTATATGGGGGGGGGTGGTAGGAGGGGTACAGTTTGCCTCTAGGCTGCATATCGAGGACTGCTTCCTTCCTACCCCAAGCAGTCCCACCGGGTTGAGTACAGAAGGAGACCTGGAACCTGGAAAGCTGTCTGGGCTTGAGAGCTGAGCAGAGCAGAGCCCAGGCAGGGTGCAGCTGAGGAGTCTGCAAACATGCCTCCTGCATTCCCGCTGCCAGTCCTAGCGGGAATGGAACACCTCATATTTTTATAGAATGGTCATTCTGCTTTTGGTTTTTGTTGTTAGTATGTTTTGCTTTATTTTTCATACGGTTTCATTTAACCTAGGCTAACCTCCAACTCACTGTGTAGGCAAGCATGACCTTGAACTCCTGATTTTCCTGCTTACACACCCTGAGTGCTGCGGTTACAAGCCTGTGGCTGTGCCCAGCTCTACAGAGTAATTGTGAAGGATGTCTCCTATTCCATTACTCTCAGCATGTTTCTAGCGTGAAGCCTATTTCCCTCAGTTTGTCTCTTGGGTCCCTGCTAAGTGCCAGGGCTGGGAAACAGCATGGCTGTGAGCCCAAGCCCTCCCGAGTGGGGCTGGAGCCATGGCTACAAAAGAGACTGGCAGCCAAGCATAGTGGTGCATTCCTTTAATCCCAGCACCTGGCAAGCAGAGGCAGGTGGATCCCTGTGAGTTCAAGACCAGCCTGATCTACCCAGTGGTTCCAGAAGAGCCAGGGCTGTGTGGAGAGGCCCTGTTGGGGTGGGGGAGGGAAAGAAAGAGACAAAGAGACAGAGATAGGGAAAGGGAGGGAGGGAGAGAAGGAAGGAAGAAAGGAAGGAAGGAAGGAAGGAACAAGAGGGAGGAGGGGAGGGAGAGGAAGAAGGAGGGAAGGAAGGAAGGAAGGAGAAAGAAAGCCGGGCGGTGATGGCGCACGCCTTTAATCCCAGCACTTGGGAGGCAGAGACAGGAGGATTTCTGAGTTCGAGGCCAGCCTGGTCTACAGAGTGAGTTCCAGGACAGCCAGGACTATACAGAGAAACCCTGTCTTGAAAAACCAAAAAAAAAAAAAAAAAAGAAAGGAAGGAGAAAGAAAGAAATGGGGAGGGAGGGGAAAGAAAGTAGGGGGAGGAAGTGTGAGTGTCTGTCTGACAACTTACAAGTGGACACCCTTAGGGACTCTGCTAAAATCCATTACTTACAGCCTCTATGTCCTCAGCGACAAGGTAGCAGAAGAAATAAAATCCCCAAAACTGATATACCAGGCCTCCAGGTAGCCATAGCCCAGGTTATCACAGTGAGGTCTCATCTTTGCTTTGGACTCGTGTCCTAAGTCCACCCACATCTTACTGCTCATAGCTTAAGGCACAAAACTCAGAGAAGATTGAGAGAGTACTTTGGAGGTGGCTCATGTAGTGACCACTGTCCCCAGGAGGGTCCCAGGCTAAGGTCAGCACCCAGACAAAGCAGCCACAAGGCTCCTATGTACACAACCCAAACCTGAAGGTAGTGGTGTGGGGGATGGGGAGCTGAGGTTTTTCTATGAGACCTTCCATTCAGTGTCTTTCTAGAATAATCCTAGGGAGAGTTGGATGCTCATCACTTCCAAAGCCAGGCCATCCTGTCTAGGCAAAACTCTGAGTCCCTTTCATGGAGTGACTTGAGGCTGTCTTAGCGCTCCATCTGCTTGGCCTTCCTGCAGCCTACCCATTCACCCACCCATCCACTCACTGGGGAATCCATTTGTCCACCCACCCTTCCACCATCCACCCATTCATCACCTCCTGTATCCAGCTTCTACTTTGCAGATCCATCCGTCCACCGAGCCGCCTGTCAGCACTGTCTTCCTCCATTCCTCATTCACTGTGTGTTTAGTGAGGGTTTATATCGCTGTGATAAAACACCATGACCAAAGCATCTTGGGGAGGAAAGGGTTTATTTGGCTTACACATCGCTGTTCATCGTTGAAGAAAGTCAGGGCAGGAACCTGGAGGCAGAAGCTGATGCAAAGGCCACAGAGGGGTGCTGCTTACTGGCTTGCTCTCAGTGGCTTACTTAGCCTGTTTTCTTAGAACCCAGGACCACCACCCACAACGTGCTGGGCCTTCCCACGTCAATCACTAATTAAGAAAATGTGCTGCAATTCCCTACAGGCTTACGTACAGCCTGATTTTATGGAGGTACTTTCTTTAACTTTTTAAAAACTACTTGTTTTAATTTATTTTTTTTTAATGTGCATTGGTGTTTTACCTGCATGTATGTTCTGTGTGAGGTTGTCAGATCCCCTGAAACTGGAGTTGTAGACAAGTGTGTGCAGTCAGTCATGTGGATGCTGGGAATTGAACCCACGTCCTCTTGAAGTTCGGTCAGTGCTATTAACTGCTGAGCCATCTCCAGCCAGGAGACGTTTTCTTAACTGAGGTTCTCTCCTCTCAGATGACTTTAGCTGTATGAAGTTGACATAAAGCTGTCCCGTACACCCATCCTTCTTTAGCCGTCTGCCTGTCCATTCATCCACCCACTAGCGCAGTCTTTACTGCCGCAGTGCATATGGCCAAGCACAGACTCAGGAGTGGGACCACATTGTCACGGGATGCTGAGTGACTGTATGTAGTTAAAGTCACACAGGAAGGGTGCGGAGAGTGAGAACTGAGGCTGAAACAGGGGCAGATGGTGACCAGAGGGATGAAACAGGACTGTCTGGTTCTTGTGTTTAGAAGGACAGCAACATCCCAGTGCATGCTGTCCTAGCTGGCATGAACTATTTTTATAATTTCTCTATTCTGCAGGCTGTTGCCTGTGGTAAGGTCTGGGGTCATCTTAAAAGGAGTTGCAGCCTGGCTTCTTCTTCAAGGAACTTATTAGGAGGGATGGGTCTGCCTGCTTCTCTATAAAGTAGAGCTCACGTGGCTGAAGAGACAGCTTAGTGTGGCTCCTCCTGCAGAAGGCCTGGGCTTGGTTCCCAGCACTCACATGGCAGCTCACAGCCAGCTGTAACTCCAGTTCCTGGGGATCTGGCATCTTCTGGCCTCCCATTGTGAGCTGTCATGCCGGCACTGGGAACAGAACCAGGTCCTCTGGAAGAGCAATCTATGCTCTTAACTCCAGCCCAGATGATTTTTGGGTCTGTTTGTTTGTTCAAGACAAGATATAACTCCGGCTGTCCTGCAGCTCACTCTGTAGACCAGACTGGCCTCCAACTCAGAGAGATCCTCCTGCCTCTGCCTCCTGATTGCTGGGAATAAAGTCATACACCACTACTGCCTGACTTATAATTTTATAATAATCTTTTCAAAAAGGATTCATAAATAGCGGTCAAGGCGATTCTTTGAGGCTAGCATAGGCTTACCAAACCCTCCCCTGAGTGCCCTGGACTATGGAGGTGTCTCTAACAGCCCTCAGGCCCAGATGCTGCTGTCCCTTCCTACATGGTACTTTCCACTGCAGGCTCCCTTGTGCAGGGAACAGAGTTCTTCCAGCCTCCACTGGTGGTTTCTTTGAACAGGAAGAATAAGGGACAGACAGAGCCATTGCCTCCCGGCCTTTGTCTTTCTCCATTCATCCACAACCAGAAGAACCAAGAGCTGAAGTGACTTGTGCAGGGCCCATGAACACAGGTCTTGCTGCCTTCTTACTGCCTGCAAGGTCTGAGGTCTATGGCTCTCAGATGCCAGGGATGGGAGAAACCATGGTAGAAGGCTTACCTGGCTTTCTGAGCCTGGAGTGGCCTGGTTGGAAGCAGGACTGAGCAGAATTGGGTTGTGATCTGTGAGCCCATTTGGAGCCCAGCAGCAACCCAAGTAAGTGTTCTGAAAAGACAGGAGGCCTCTGTGGAAAGCCCAGAGGCCAGAGGAATTGAGGCTTGGGGTGGAAGAGGCTGCCAGTAACCACACCCTGTTCTGTTAAGTAGGCCGGAGAATGTTTTCTTGGGCTTCTCAGCACCTCTGCTTTCCCATGACTTGCTCCCCAGTAGGAGCCTGTTCTGTTTATCCCACCTGCATCTCAGCTCTGGCCAAATGGCCCTCCCTTCGGGGGGGGGGGGAGAGGCACTGGCTGCAGGCATCTCCCCAACTATGAGATTCCAATATATCACTGTGCTGCCACCCCCTAGCTACAGTGGGGCTGCTCACCCCAGTGCCTACTGGATCCTACAAGTGACTGTTAACTCTGAGCGCTGGGTGTGGTTGAATGAGTGAGATGTCCATTTGTCTGTCCATAGGCCTTTTCTAGTGCCTGCCCCGTGTCACACTGGTGGCTCCAGATCCACAGATGAACAGGGCATTCCTTTGCTTAGCTCCCTAATGTGGTCAGGAAGGCTAGGAGAGAAACCTGGAGGTGGGTGAATGGGGGGGTATTTTTACATCCGTGTGTGTGTGTGTGTGTGTGTGTGTGTGTGCGCGCGCGCGCGCGCACGCGTGGTGTATGATTTGTAGTAGGGATGTTGATGGATTACAGTATGATGCTTCAGTGCATACATGTACTGTGGAATGCGCCAGTCAAGTTAATTGACCTACTTCCTCCAGTTCTCAGCATTTCAATTTGGTGAGAACATTGCAAACCCACTCCTGGCATATGCAGTGCATAATTATTAGCTGTAGCCACCTCGAAAAGCAGTAGACGGTTGGAGCACAGTTCTCTTGTCTAACTGGACCATTTTCTCACCCCCTCCCCTCGCACATCGATCCGTTTTGCTGATGTAACCTGATGAACCTGGCCCTGGCAGGATGGAGTCCCAGGGTACAGTGCTCCCCAGAGGGTAGAAAGGTGGTGTGTCTGGAACTAAAGCCCTAAGGGAGGACTCCTGGGCTGTTCCCACTAGGATGGGCCTCCTTTGGCCCTGCTCCCTGTTCCATGGGCGTGACTGCTAGGCAGAGGACTGGACTGAACTGGACTGTGGTGTGGGTGTCTCAGAGCCTGGACCCCAAACGCTGCACAGTGCCAGCTACACTCCTTCGCCTACTCTCAATGGTCAGGGTTTAACCTTCAGCATGCTAGGCAAGTGCAGTAACTCTGAGCTATGCCCTCAGCCCTAAATCTTCATTTTCAGCTACTGCCATGGCTGTTGGTCCTCTATGTGTCTGTGTGTGCTTGTATGCATTGCTGAGAACTTGGTCTAATTTTGAGCTGTCCTCACCCCATCTTCTGGGTCCGGCTGTGAGCTCAGGGATTCATCCCTGTCCCGTAGGCTATCATCCAGGTCACAATTCTTTTTGAAACTCAAAGGTTTCTTTTGCTTTGTTTTAGTATAGAATTGTAACATTCTGACATTCTTATTTGATATAAAATTTTATTTATTTATGGTGCTAAGGATGGAACCCATGGCCTTTACCACAGACCCATATCCTGGTCCATCACCGCCTTGCTTTTTGTTATTGGAGACAGGGTCTCATGTGACCCCAGGCTGGCCTCAAACTGTAGTCAAGGACGACTCTACTTTCTCCTTTCTGCTCTTCCGAGGTGTGAGGATCGCTGGCATGTGCCACAGGCTCTGCTGAGGTGCTGCAGAATGGACCAGGGCTTCTACAAGCTAGGTAACGCTCTACCAACTGAGCCAGAGTCCGCCCCTCGCCAGCTCCTGTCAAAGAACTCCCTGAGGCTGGATTGTATCTCAGTAGTAGTGTGTTTGCCTAGCCTCTATGGCACCCGGGGTGTGATCCCCAGAACCACAAGGACGGATGGATGGATAGATGGATCTCTGACATTCTCTAGCACTTACAGAATTTATATCTATTTATAGATAAAGTCGTGCTGTGTCATCCAGGCTGACCGTGAACTCATAATCTTCCTGCCTTAGCCTCCTGAGTGCTGAGATTAGAGGTGTATACTACACTCTTGGTTTCATAAATAGATTTCAAAGTATATAGCACTGTTTCAAGGTCTTTAATAAATATTGTACTCAACCCACTAACTTAGATAGCACTGCCTTTACTGTATATCGGTCTTCCTCGAGAGAACAAAGTACTAACAGATAGCATCTTATGGGGCTGGAGAGATGGCTGAGCAGTTAAGAGCACTGGCTGTTTTTCCAGAGGACCTGGGTTCAATTCCCAGCACCCACAAGGCAGCCCACAACTGTCTGTAACTCCAGTTCCAGGGGATATGACACCTTCATACAGACACACATGCAGGCAAAACACCAATGCAGATGAAAACTGTGATAAATGTTATGTTAAATGTTGAATGGGCTCTGCTACCACTAAGAATAAAGTATATTTTTTCACTCTTTACTTATTTTTGAATTTATTTTCTTCTTTTTATATGTATGTTTATTTTACCTGCATGTCTGTCCACAATACTGATAGAGTTCAGAAGAGGGTACCCAATCCCGCAGAAGTTACAGACAGTTGTGAGCTGCCATGTGGGTGCTGGGACTTGAACTCACCACCTCTGGAAGATCTTACTACATAGTCCTGCTGGCCTCAAACTCACAGAGATCAGCCTAACTATCAAATAAATGCTAGGATTAAAGGCGCGTGTCGTCACACTTGGACCCGTTATTATTTTTAAACTACATGAAAGCAGCATATAGGAATACAGTTTATTTTTGACAGTGTATCTCTGTTTCACCACTAGTGTGAATTCACTTATTTTAGTAATTTTCTAGCTGATTTACGTGGATTTTTCTAGGTAAGCCTGTCCTCTTCAAAGGTAATTAGTGATTTTCTGTCTGAGGTGTGAGGCAGGATGAGCGTGGGAGATGTGTCCCTTGTGGGAAGAGGGAGAGGGGCATGTTGGGACATTGGGCATCATGATCTCATCCAGAATCAGGCGAGCAGGCTAGGTTAGGGTAGATAGCTGGGTACTGCCGCCTGAAAGGCAGGCAGCATTGGGCAGGAAGTAATAGATCCTGCAGAGTCTGAGCATGGGCTGCTGTAGGTTAGGGGCAGATGAAGAAGGAAGAGGCCTGGCAGTAAGCAGTCAGGTGTCTTGGCTGCAGATCTGGTGAGACTCCAGTGCACAAACAAGACAACCTTAGCGGCAAGGCACTAGTCTTTGTGTAGAGTTGACCGTGGGAATCCAGAGCCGCTATGGAGCCCAGGTAGGTCCCTGCACTCTGCAGTGGTCGGGGCTGCTGGTAGAGCCAGCAGGTGAAATCCACCAGGGTCAAGACTCCTTCTTTCTTTTCTTATCACAGGAAAAGTGGGGTGGGCCTGAGAGAAGGCTCAGCAGGTAGGGATATTTGTGTACAGGCCTTACACCCCAAGTTTGATCCCTGGATTGTTCAAGGTAGCAGGAAAGAGTTGTCCTCTGACCTACACACACACACACACACACACACACACACAGTGTTTTTTTTTTTTTTTTTTAAAAATGAGGTAACTGTAGCGTATCCTCATTAAGTATCACATCAGCAGCTGAATTCTCAGCCCTGGTCCTCTTTGGTTTTATTGTAGAGCAGAAAGCTAATTGTTTGTTGTTTTTTTTTTTTGCCCTGATTGCTCTTTTTCAGTTGATGAAAAGAGTTAGTGAGTCAGAAGCAGGGGTGTGTGCTCCCAGTACTTAGGTGGTAGAGGCAGCAGGATCCGGAGTTCAAGGCTATCTTTGACTAAGTATCAAATTCCAAACCAGGCTGAGTTACGAAAGACCTCATCTCAACAAACAAACAAACAAACAAACAACACACACACAAAACCAAAACAAACAAAAAACACACACAAGGAAAAAAAGAGTTCCTGAAAGTACCCCGGTCTACCTTCCCACACCTGTAGTCCAGGTTTGCCCACCAGGTGTGCAGAGGGGCCTGTGCCTGACCTGAGCAGGAGATTGCTTTCCTTTTGCTGGTCCCTGTGAGAGTTGGCACAGTACATACCAAAGGCATGCTGGCCTTAGTCGACACCTGAGTGAAGTGCCAGGGGAGCAACCCAGAGCACAGCCTGCTCGGTTTGGCCTGGAAGATGTGGGGTTCACCAGCTGTTTCCTCTGCCTCCCCAGATGCCTGGGAACCTTTTGGAAGGCTGGGGAGTATTGGGGTCTGGGATTGTAGAGATCATAGGTGGACTCTCAACTTTCCAACATGATGGCTGTGTCCTGGATCCTTTAGCCTTGTCTGTGAGATGGGGTGCTCTGTGGGGGTGGGGGTGGGGGAGTTACTGTGCCTGTGACTGGTAGAGTGAGGGCAAAGTGCGTGTTACAGGACAGAGTGTCGTGGCCGAAGCTCCATGTTCTGGGAACTGTCACTGTGGACGCTGTGGCCTTAGGCACACTCAGAAGAGATGGTACCATGGGATGAGGTGGTTAGGACTCTGGCCCCTGGGGACGGGACATTGTGGCCTTGTTTCCACTGTTGCTGTGCCAGCTGTATGACCCAGGTTGATGGTGGTGGTGATGATGGTAGTGGTAGTGTTTAGAAGGAGGTGGTGGTGGAGGTGGAGGTGATGGCAATGATGTTGGTGGAGGTGGTAGTCATGGTGATGATACTGATGACAGTGGTGGTGGTGGTACCACTGCTCAGCGCAGCAGATTCAGAGTAGATCGAATCAGTGGTATTTTGCAGAAAGGACTGAGCTCTGGTGAGTTCTGGCTTCCTCACTTCCCAACATGCTGGGGTAACCATTTCTCCTCAGTTTTCTCATTAGTAAAAATAGGCCTAATAATAGAAACTACTCCATAGGCTCGTGGAGTATATCTAGACTAATTCAGGTAATGCTCTTAGGAGTACCGGGCTCAGAGCAGCTGCCCCTGTTGTCAATTGTTATTGTACCATTATTATCATAACTGTGACTCTGGGGACCTCACTTTGGGGAGCTTGGTGTGGTGACAGGGAGTGGTAGTAGGTGAGTTATGACATCCCCAGAGGATGAGAGTCTGCCCTGGGGTGATGACACAGCCCCTCAGTTTTTTGTTGGATGCCAGGACTGTTCCGTTTCCCAGCACCTAACTGCCCTGGAGTCTGCTCAGAGAACTTGAGTGTGCTCATGGACAGGGCCCTCAGCAGAGGCCAGCCCTGCCACTCCCTGCCTGGCAGAGGCCAGCGCTACTCAGCGCTGTTCCTTCCCAGGGGGAGGATTCCATAGGATCTACTGGGGAACTTTGGACATGCAGATTCCAGAGGCTTCCTGCTGGCTGAGCAGATCTGAGGTGGGATTTAGAATAGGCCTGTGCCCTCAGCCCTCTGCTTTGGAGCCCAGAGGGCCCAGATCTGAATGCTTGCTTCTCTCCTGGTCTGGAAGGCCTAAGACTTGTTTCCTGGCTTGTCACTTCCACACCAGGACTGGCTAGTGTGTGGGCAGTCTGCAGTTCTGTCTCTTCTGGTACCTGGGACCTTCTTGCTGTTTCCCTCCCCGCTCTGCCCCAGCCTCCAGCCCTCATGTCCACTTTGGGAAAGGAGATCTGAATTATGAATCAAGGCCTGAATCATGTATGAGGACTCTTGCCCATTTGGTGTTGCAGTGCCTGCTGGGAAAGGGTTTGCATCTGCAGCGAGCCCTTGGTTGAACAGACCTGAACTTTTTCTAGTCCCCAAGGAACTTGCCCAGCAGACTTCAGGACCTCCTGCTATGGAGAAAAAATGGCAGCCATGAAGAGGCAGCCCTGGGCCTGACCCTGGTCCCCTGCTCTGACCAGGGCTGTAAGAGAGCAGCAGCCATATTAGGGAGACCAAAGCTGCCAGCTTCTTCCCATAGGACGTTGCTTGAACTCAGAGCTCACCTAGAATCTGCCCTCCTGAGGTGTGTGTCAGGTACAGTCTGGGAGGAAGTTGCCCTAAGAGTCTCTGGCAGCAGGGCATGGGCAGGTGGATAGTATGTCCTCACTAAGACCTACAACCCCTCTCACCCAGATTCTGTCTCTGCTGCCAACATGGCCTACTTAGTGTCATGTGCAAAGCAGAACAGCTGTAAGGGAATGCCCAGGACACGAGGGATCCTGGTCCTTTGGAGGTGAGAGGAGGCTTCATGAGCAGGGGCGGGGGGTGGGGTGGGGGAAGCTAGTGGAAGGCTCTAACGGCCTTGTGTGTCTCAGACCAACTGACCTGAGAAGGCTGTGTATGTGTGTGTGTGTGTGTGTGTGTACATGTGTATATGTGTGTGTTTGGTGTCTGTACTTGTTTGTGTAGATGTGTGCACATGTTTGTGTGAGTTCACACACACGTGGGCACCTGTGTGTTAAAGCCACCGGTCACAGAGTCAGGATCTTTTCTCTGTCACTCTTCACTTTATCTCTTTTTCTAAGCTGAGTAACTAGAACATTGTTGTCACAGAGAGAAGAGCAATAAAGGGACTGAGGACACAGTTCACAGCCAAGGACGCTGAGCAGACTGAACCTGCTGCATTTCTGCTGTTACTCCTGGCAGTGCACACTTAGGACTTTTGTAAGAAGTGCAAGAGAATTCAAAATTTCTTAAGAGCGTTTATACACACATCCAGGCAGAGCGCTGCAACATCTTAAGTCTCTTGATTCTTTTTCTAAAAAATAAAAAATGTTGAGACAAGGTTTCTCTGTGTAGCCTTTGCTGTCCAAAGAACCCCCTCTGTAGACCAGGCTGGCCTCAGACTCTTAGGGATCCACCTGCCTATCTCTGTCTCCTAAGTGCTGGGATTAAAAGAGTGTGCCACCCCTGCCTGGTTTGAAAAACATTTTTATTCTTTGTGAAGTTCATGTGATGTATTCTGATCATATTTACCTCCCTTCCCCTAACTCCTCCCAGACCCACTCAACTGCCCTCTTTTTAAAATTTAAAAGTCCAACTTGTCTGCCCAAATATTCTTGGGTGGGGCCACCTCCTCTAGTGCCATCCCTCTCACCAGGGGCCACACCCTTAAAGAAAGCAAACTGCCCCTCTCCTGGCAGCTGAGGGCTTGTCTCCATGTCCAAGATGGGGTTTTGTCGAGCATGAGCAGGTCTCGTGCATGCTGTCACAACTATGTGAGTTCTTGCGTCCACCTGCCCTGTTGTGTGCAGAAAATGCTCTCTCCCTGTAGTCACCCACCGCCTTCAGCTCCTACAAGCCTTCTACTCCCTCTTCTGAAATGATGTGTGAGCCTTGGGGCTGTGATACAGATGATCCATTTAGGGCTCAGCAGTCTGTGGTCTTCTATTCTCTACCCTTTAACCAGTCCTGGGTCTCTGTGTAAATGCTGTTTGCTGCAAAAGATGCTTCTCAGCTGAGGGCTGAGAGATTCACTGATCTAAGGGTATAGCCATAAGTCATTAGCGGTGGGTTCAGTACTTTGTTATGCTCATTGACAAGGCTAGGCTGTCTGGCCTGTCTCCTCCCCTGCACTGGATTACAGGCACACACAGCCACACCAGCTGAGAGAAGGCTTTTAGTTGTGGTCATGCTGGGTATGGAATGGCTCTTATGCATGTTAAGCATGTGTTCTACTACTGAGCTATGGCTCCAGCCTCTTGAGAACCATTCCTCCTTGACACTCTCAAAGACATGGCCTCCTAGAGACTGTGCCAAGGGGCTCAACCTTTCTGGGCACAGCTTACTTCATGGGTGAAACTGGACCAGTAGTCCTCACTGTTTCACAGGCATGATGGGTGGGGGATGGATGGATGGATACATGGATGGATACATTGATGGGTGGATGGATGGATGGATGGATGGATGGATGGCTACATGGATGGATGGATGGATGGATGGATACATGGATGGATGGATAGATAGATAGATAGATAGATAGATAGATAGATGGATGGATGAATGGATACATGGATGGATGCATTGATGGGTGGATGGATGGATGAATGGATACATGGATGGATGCATTGATGGGTGGATGGATGGATGGATGGATGGATGGATACATGGATGGATGGATAGATAGATAGATGGATGGATGGATAGATGGATACATGGATGGATGCATTGATGGGTGGATGGATGGATGGATGGATGGATACATGGATGGATGGATGGATGGATGGATGGATAGATAGATGGATGGATGGATGGATGGATGGATGGATACATGGATGGGCCAGTTTAGTCTTTGCTTTCCTCATTGGTCTGAGATGTCTTCTTGGTACCCCCAGCAGGGCCTGATTACTGAATTCATTACAGGACACATAGATTCTTGGAAATGGGCTCTGTGCTGGTGGGAAGGAGAATAGCCCCCATAGGCTCATACGTTTGGATAATTGGTCCTCAGTTCTCCAGTTGGCAGCACCATTTGGGAAGGATTAGGAGGTGTGGCTTTTGTTGAAGGAGGTGTGTCACTGGGGGCAAGCTTTGAGGTTCCAAAAGCCCAGGCCATTCCCAGTTGACTTTCTCTGTCTCATGCCTGTGGATCAAGCAAGGTGTGAGCTCTTGATAGTTGCCTTGGTCATGGTGTCTTATCACAGCAATACAAAAGTAACTAAGACAGACCCCTTTGATCCATGGGCTGGTGGGGGCAGGTCCTCTGTTTGGCCTGTAGGCAGTGAGGTTCCACTTAGGACCCTTGTGGGGTTTCAAGTCAACAGAAACTTTCTGGTGGGCATGGCATCTTCATTCCCCAAGTAGCCTTTCTAGGTACCCGCCTGATTCCCACAGGATCCTTAATAAGCCCCTGTTTGAATCAATAGCTTTCAAGTCCAAAATGCTCCTTGGTCTCCATGGTAACTCCGGTGTGAGTTGGCCTTTGCAACCTCCCCATTTCACAGGAGAAAACCCCAGGCTCAAGGGGGCTGCAGTTTGTTTGTGTTTAGGTGGGTGGTGAGGCCGTGTTCCTCCCTGAGAAACTCCCTGGTGGGCTCCCAGGACCTGTAGCCTTCCTTCATCATGTGGAGGAGCAGCGCCAGGGCTTCTGGCTGGAGCTGCCATTTGTTTTGCCTCAGAAGCTGAAATGTAATTCCCCAGAGGCTGTGAAGTCTTGGCCCAATTGCAGCTTCTGAGGAAGAGAGGAAGGCACAGGGGAAGGCGTTTCACCTGAGTATGAGAGAAACTCCAGCAAAGCCCTAGGACGAGCAGTGCTGCTCTAGCCACCCAGGAATCAACAGTGTTCACAGAGGCCCTGACACTGGGCTGGAGGACACCAGGGACCACTCACCCATGGTGTGGCCTCCAGTGTGCCCCTCTCTCAGGGAAGCATTGTCCAAGAACAGGTGTCCTTCTCCTTGCAGGGTGAGCTCCCTCGCCCATGGCCAGGCAACAATTCCCAGAGGTGTGCCCAGCCTTGCCCTCAGTACCTCTTAACCTTCCTAGCACATCAAAAACCCAAGCAAGTAGTGTGAATTGATAGGACCTGGCTTCAGAATTCAGGTCTGGGCCACCGATGTCAACCAGAACCTAGCTAGTCCAAGGATGGCTGTGATTGGCATGTGCTGGGAGCACTTAGAAAGGCAGGCTCAGGAGGGCTGGGATTTGTAGCGCAGTCGGTAGAACGTCTGTCTAGCATGCACAAAGCTTTGCCCTCCAGCACTGTATGGAGCCAGGCATAAGTGGTGTACAGTAATAGGCAGCTCTTGTCTCAACACTCCACAGGTAGACACAAGAGAAGGAGTTCAAGGCTAACCTGGGCTACTGGAGACCCTGCCCCCAAAAACAAAATGAAAAGGCAGAAAAGCAGTCTCAGGGCCCAGCCTTACAGAGAAGGAGCCTCCACCCAACCGAGAGGTCGAGTCTCCCAGTCTCTGTCCTGTCAGCAGCTCAGAGTGGGAGTATCCACATCTTCCCTCCCCACAGAGGGAACAGGGCAGTGGGAGCCATGCCTCAGAGCCATCCCGGGCCTCGAACCCAGCTGCCCGCACCCTCCAGATCTCAGCACACCCTAGGGCTGGTGTTGGCTGAGTGACCGAGAGAAGAAGCTGTGTTTGTGACCTTCCCCGAGCCTGGTCACTGAAGACAGAGGACAGAACCTTGTCCCTCATGTTCAGCCAGAGCCCACCCCTGTCCTCTTAGTGGAGACAAGTTCCTTCTTCTGCCACTGCTGCCCTTGCAGACAGGTCAGTGTCATCAGTGAGACAATGGAAGCAGAGCTCTCCTAGCAGCCTGGCCAGGAGGGCTTTGTGTCTGAGAGTCCAGGGGACCTGGATTTGTGGTCAGGCAGACATGCCACCCTGGCCAACCAAAACCTACCCAATGCTCCAGGTGTACTGGTCACTGTCTCCTTGTCTATCCAGATTCTGGAAATGACCCCTAGGAGTCAACCTGGCCTCCCTGTGTTTGTCACACCAAGCAAAGCAAATGTCCTTCTTTCCACCCCCACATGGCCCTGGCTGGTCTCCCTCCCTTCTCCCCCTGTACCTTCCAGCACCTTCCTGGGTACAAACCCAGGTCCTTGGGCCCTGCTAATCACTACCCTCACCCCCAGCAGAGGGGACAGTGTCTTCCTGGCCATGCTCTGTGGCCAGCTTCCCTGTCCTCCATGTCCTCCAGCCACCAAAGCAGGTGCTGAGCCCCCAACCAGCTGGTACCCCTGCAGCCTGGCCTGAGCGCCTGTCCACCCTTCCCATGTCTTCTTGTTCTCTCCCTCCCCTTTCTCTGCTTCACCTCTTCTCTCTGCTCCCCGGTATTCCCCATAGCTGCATGTTTGCTGTGTATGTCCTTGAGGTCCAGCACAGCCACCTCCACTGGCTGCCTCCATGTGAAGTCCCCATCCCTCTGGGCTCTCCTTCCTTTAAGCCCCCACTGTCCTAACTCCAGAAACATCCAGGAGGTGACCTTATGGCTGCTTCTGTCTTATCTACCCCTGAAATAGTTCGCACCTTCCCCTTTTTAAGAATTAAAGGGCTTCTCTGTCCCCACCACCCTGCTGGAGTTTTTAAATGATCCAATTTTTAAATTCAGCAGATTAAAAACTCTCGAGAGAGGAAGAGGGAGGATTAGTTGCCAGCCAGCCAGCCAGCCAGCCAGGGTGTGGAGAGCAGCCTCTGTGGAGAGCAGCCTCTGTGTGGAGAGCAGCCTCTGTGGAGAGCAGCCTCTGTGTGGAGAGCAGCCTCTGCAGAGAGCAGCTCCGTGAGTTGGGACAGTGTTCCTTCTTTAGAGCCTGTGTGTTTCTAAATCCCAGCAGATAATGAGGTGGAATTCAGAGGCTGAGTCATTGGCCTTTGCTCACACCACTGGTGAACGGAAGAGGGGGGATTCCAGCCCAGCTCTGTCTACCACAGAGACCTGGAATGACATACGGCCCAGACGTGTGGGCGTGATCAGTCACCTGCATGCTTTTATGCTCTTCTCAAGGCTATTTTTATTTTACTCACAATGTACAGCAGGACATTTGTCCTTTCTCTGGGAACTTCCTGGGAGCTTGTCATTCTCCCATGGGGCTGAAGAAATGTTTGCTGAAGGCAGGGACAGAGGACAGCCTACTTCAGGGGCTACCCACACCCCCGTCATTTTCATTACTGTTCAGACACTAAACAAAGCCCTTGTGGATGGCCAGAGGGACTCTCCACTGTAGCAGCTCAGACGGATGGAGGGGCTGCTGGTGACACCTGGACATGCTGGAGTCTTCAAAGGGCTCCAGCTGTAGCTCAGCTGAGACTACACTGCCCAGGACAGGTCTCCTTCCTGGATATCTGATCTAGCCAGAGATATCCCAATACCCCATGGTCCTTCTCCACCACTCGGGAAGCACTTTAACTCTTGAAATTTCCTTCTGTTCGCATCTTTTTCACCAACGGGTCCTGGAAAGGGGGGTGTGTGTTATACACACATGAATGTGCAGGCTCCAGCTCCTGGCTTATGCAGGGAGACCAGAGTAGGATGCCAGGTGGGTGTCCCACTCTCTCACTCTTCCTTACTCCTTTCAGACAGGGTTTCTCACAGAACCTAGAGCTAGACTGGTTGCCAGCAAGCCCCAGTGATTCCCCCTGTCTGCACTCCCAACAGCACTGGGGAAGCTGTACCCAGCTTTTTACAACATGGTTGCTAGGATTCAAGCTCAGGTCCACGAGAATGCAGTGGGTGCTCTTACCAGCCCAAGGAGAGTTCTTCATCAGGGACCCTCAGCTTTGGGAACAAAAACCCATACATGGTTCAAATGCTGAGAAAAATGTGTGCGTGCTTTCGTTCGTGTGTGTGTGTGTGTGTGTGTGTGTGTGTGTGTGTGTGTGTGTGATGTATTGAAAGAGTAAAGCATCTCAAGGGCAGCTTCCTTCAGTGGCTTGGACGCATCATCCAGTCCAAAACCTCTTTCCATTGATCTTCCCAGTGTAGCCCAGGATGCCTCCTCTCAAAGAGGGTGGAGAACCGGTGTGACTGGTTAACCCCGCCCCCATCAGAACCCCTGCGGAGTTCTCTTCCTGTCTCATCTCACTGAACAGAAGTTTAGCATACATTTGCCTAAACCAAACTCAGGTTTGGTTCAGTCTGATCTCCTGACTGAGGTATCCTGAGCCTGAGGCACCTGGTCAAACAGGAGCGGCCCCTGGGCCCCACAGAAGCTGCCCTGCCCAGGAGCGAGAACAGCCGTCAGGATCTGCTTCTTGCCATTGTTTGCGGACTTTGGTTGAGTCCTCTATAGGGCCCTGTGCAGCTGCCTTGGAGGGAGCCGCTGGCCTCTCTTCATTCCCTTCATTCACTGTTACTGTGGTTTTTGTCTCTTCCCTAACCTTGTGTGTACCCCAAACAGCCCTTGGGGAAACATCCCAACCATATAGATTTCCAAGGCTGGTACTAGTGTTACTTGGCACTCTCATTTTCCAAAAAGGGAAACTGAGGCATAAAGAGAGAAGGAGTTCCAAGACTCCCGATCAAGTAGATTGATGGTGGAGCTGCAAAGAGGCGCACCTCTGCCCATTCCTGCTGGGACTTGCTACCCTCTAGCTCTCTCTAAGCGCCTTCTCACCCAGCGCATCCTTGGCGAGCACGTCTGCAATGTTCGTTGTTCCTTGCTTAGTTACTATCATAGTTGATCCTCACCACAGCCCTGAGAGTCAGCACTGTACATGTGTGGAAACCGGTCTTAGAAGGTCTGTGTGGAAACTACCCAGACTCCAGTGTAGACACACAGACCACAATGCCCTGAGCATCCCGTGGAGTGCAGGCTTTGGGAGTGGTGATTAGGAACTGACAACAGACAACTGGACTCTTCAGCCTGGCCTGGGGTGTAGGGACCCGCAGGACCATCTTTGAAACTCTTCCCTCTGTCTGCACCTGGCTCTGTGGGAACTCTTGCCTGGCTCCCCTCCCCTCCCTCCCTGAGAATTAACAGAGAGGTCAGTGGCTGCCTGCACCCTTTGTCTTCTGGACTTCAGAACAAGGCCTCATTGTGTGCCTGGGAAAGTGGATAAACAAGCAGCTGGGGCCTTTGGCCCTGAGGCCCCAGAGGAGGGCCAGAGCCCTCTGGGTGGGTGGCAGCGGAAAGACTGGACTGCGAAGAGAGCAGAGCCTAGATGCTAAGGTGCTTCCGCCTCTGCCTCCTCTAATGTGGGGCGAGGCCAGAGCTGGGAGAAGGGACAGACCAGCTTTCCGCTGTTTCTCTAGGCTAGTGGTTCTCAACCTTCCTAATGCTGCAACCCTTTATTACCTCACGATGTGGTGACTCCGAACCATAAAATTATTTTCATTCCAACTTCATAACTAATTTTGCTACTGTTATGAATCATAATGTAAATAGTTTTGGAGACAGGTTTGGCAAAGGAGTTTCGGCCCACAGGTTGAGAACCACTGCTCTAAGCTGTTGAGAAGTCTCTGAGGAAGAGGTTTAGAAGTCATGACCTAGGAGGTCATGTTGTTGGGACAAAGCACTGCAGCCAGCCTGTGGACCAGGCAGCCTGCTCTCTGCAGACCCTGGGTAAGCGTGACCTTCTCCTTCCCCCACCTCCTGAGTCCAGATATAACAAGGGTGCCACCAGACCCAGTTCCTGCAGGGGATCTAACTCAGAGTTTCTCATGGCAGCTACACCCTAAGCCTCCAGGCCTCAGATCCCTGTGGCTTTGCTTCAGCTATCCCAGACTGCCAGCCCTTGCTGGAGCCCCCTCTCCCTTTGCCACTTGTGAGTCCTACTTCCCTCTCCTAGCCAGCTCCTGCACCGTGACCACTGGTCCAGGGCCTATGCTGCCCCCATTCCGTGTACCCGACTCCTCAGGCATGTCTTGAGTTTCAGGCCTCCATTCTGCCCACTTTGCTGCTCCTGAACTGTTTCCAAGGACAGAGTCTCTGGGGTCAGCAGGTGGCCGGGCCATCTCTCTAGCCCTTACATTTTTTTTTTTAATTTTAATTTTTTTAAATGTGTATACACATAATTTTTACATTTTACAAAACTATACATAAAATTTTGATTTTACGTGTAAAAAACATTGACTGCATATATGTCTGTATACCACTTGCCTGGTATTTGTGGGGGCCAGAAGGCAGAGTTAGATCCCCTGGAACTGGAGTTACAGATGGGTGAGCCATGGTGTGGGTGCTGGGAATTGAACCTGGGTCATCTGATAGAGCAACCAGCACTCTTAACCGTGGAGCCATCTCCACAGCCCTACTTATTTTTTATTGTATGTGTATGAGTGTTTTGCCTGTGTGCATGTGTGTGAACCATCTGCATTTTTAGTGCCCATGGAAGCCACACACATACACACACACACACACACACACACACACACACACAATCAAACAACAAAATAAAATCTTTGTAAAGAATGTTCATCAGTACTTCATGGAGGATGGATATGTCAGCTGCCTTAAAATATTTTTGGTGCCCTGATTTTAATTTCCAGTCTCCAAATCAAAAAAATCCCAACAAACCTTTGATGAAACATGGAAACAGCTGGGTCATTTTAGAGTCAGTAACTTTGTTACCATGTTTTCCAGTACACAATGTTAGCATCTTTTTCCATTTATGTGGTGAATAATTTTGGAATATGTTCTGGGCATCTTAAGGGCTATAAGACTCTAGGTGGTCCCATTAGATATCTCTGAAAAAAAAATGTCAGCATAGTGTAGGTTTCTTTTTAATTAGGAAATTAGTCCAGTAAAATTGAAGCCTAGCATCCCCACTCGTCCGCTCTGTCAGCAGCTATTCTAACTTAGCCAGTTCAGTCCCCAAAGCTGTCGCCAGGCTCTTCAGAGCGTCCCCAAGGATGCATGCTCACTGCCAGTCCACTGCTGGTCCACTGCCTCCTCAGTCAGCTGCCCAGTTCTGAACTGACCTGTTTGCTCCATCTGCAGTTCAGGGCAGAGCTAGGCCTTCAGTCAGCCTCACTCCAAGGGTCTCTATACACTCCAGAGCTCTGCCTTCTCAGGGCCCTGCCCTGCCCACTTCCTAGAGGCTCTTTCCCTGCTTTCTCTCCCTCGATATCTACCCTTCCCTCCTACTCTGCCTTCACTGCCACAGATATGTGACTAAGTGGCTGCTGCCACCACTCAGCTTTGGGACCTAAGTTTGCCTGTGGGAGAGACAAAATAGACACATACACACAGAGAGGGGGTGGGGGGGTGGAGGAGAAAAGGGAGAGAAACACCTAGGGCATTTTCCTTGTTTTTTGACTCAGGTGGGACCCCTCCCCAGTTTTGCATCAGAAAGCGTTCTTTTAGAGCCCCCTTTCTCCCCATCTGCTGCACAGGAAATTGGAAAGAAGAGTAAAGATAATCCCCTAAATTCAAGTTTTTATTTTCCCGTTGTTTACCTTGTGGAGTCTTGGCTCTTTAGGTTCTCCACACAGTGCTCAGCCGTGGTCTGTGGGAGAGACAGGATGTGGGGTCCTTGTGTAGCTCACCCAGAGCCAGTGTCTTCTCAGGTTGGTTTTATTTGTGTGTGTGTGTGGGGGGGGGGTGTTGCTTTGAGACAGGTTTCCCTGTGTAGACTAGGCTGACTGGAGCTGGTGACCATCCTGCTGGAGGTTATGCCACATGCCACCATGCCCTTCTTCCCAGAACTTTAATATTGGCATCTTAGTAACAGTCTTGAAGTCTGTGATGCTCACTGCCAACCTTCCTTTTAGCAGTTCAGTGTCTTTTAGCTATTCTTTCCTTTAACATTCCAATTCTTAAGCAAGGGTTTCCTGTGCTGGTTTTTCTAGTCAAAATTTCTTAGCTTTGTTTTTTCTTTTTTTTTTCTTTGCTTTGTTCCAGAACTTATAAGTGATCAAAATTATTTCAATAGCAATAATTACTGGGGGTTGTCTGGGCTCAGCTGCCTCCTCATGGTTGTATGACCTTAAACCCAAACATCTGAGCCTTGTGTATGTCCTCATCTGTAAAATGGGAATAGGAATTCTATTCAGGATCCAGAAGCCTGTGAAGCTGGAGTAAACCTGTCTGTGGAGTGGTGCAACAGTTCCTGGCATAAAGGCAGTTGCTCTGCACTCACTTTGATTCCTGGTAGGAAGGATGAGCAAAGGGCTGCTTGGCCTTCACCAGCTTGCCAGGCCTGCATGAGAGAGGTGTGGGAGGCAGCTGGGCTCAGGGGAGATCTTACCAGTAAGCTGACCACAGCTTGGCTCACATCATCACAGCATCCTTCTGTCAGAGAGATGTGACTCTGGAGGATAAATGGAAGAAACTAGCCCGAAGAGAAGAGCAACAGAAATAGAAGGGGAAGTCTGGTAATTGAATGGTTCCCAATACGAAAGATCCATGTTCCTCCGCCAGCAGAAACATCAGTTCCTCTGGCAGCTGCTGGTCCAGCTGTGCGAGCTTCAGCTGTTTCCATCATCCCTGCCAGCCCTGGAGCTTGCTTTCTCCTCTCATGGGAGCCAGAGGAGCTCGGGTCTGCTGGGACTGACTGCTGGCAGCCATCTGTGCTGGCTGTCAGTGTTACCTGCTCTATTCCCTGGTGTGAGAAAGCCCCTGCCCCTTCCTGGGACTCAGCAGACACAGCCCCAGATCCCGCTGTTCCCTTCTCTGTGTGTTCTGATTTTCCCTGTTTTGTTTGTTCTCTGAGACAGGATCTCTCTTGTAGTCTAGGCTGACTTCAAATACAATCCTCTAGAATCTTTGTGTTTCTTTGACCGTGTTACGGAGAGAGGCCAAGGCTTGTACATACTCACAGAGTGGGACCCCAGCCAGATCTGACTTCACACATGGGATGTAGGGGGATTTGAGCTGGTATTCCATGCACACAGGTGGCCCAGTAGAGGCCACACACTTGCAGATGGCAGGGAAGCAGTAGATAGCAGCCACTGGTACTCTAGGGTCAGGAAGACTCTGTTCAGTAGCTGCCACTGCTGGTGACTGCCTAAATGGCTCAATTTCCCTGAGCCTCATTGTCCTCAAATGTAACATGGGACTGTTATAGCAGCTGTTGCTTAAATAGCTATTTTTTCACCGATTTTTACAAAATACTGCTACAGCCTCATTTAAAAAGCTACTGTGTCAGGTGGTGGTGACAGATGCCTTTAATCCCAGTATTCAGGAGGCAGAGGCAGGTGGATCTCTGAGTTCAAGGATAGCCTGGTCTACAGAGCTAGTTCCAGGAAAGCCAAAACTATATGGAGAAACCCTGCCTCACAAAAAAAAAAAAAAAAAAAAAGAAGGAGGAGGAGGAGGAAGAGGAAGAAGAGGAGGAGGAGGAAATAAAAAGAAAGAAAAACAACAAAACAGAAAACCCAAACCAACCAAACAAAAAAACCTAAACAGATGGATGGATGGATGGATGGATGGATGGATAGATAGATAGATAGATAGACCGACCAACCATTGCAACCACTACTGTGGTCTTTATGGATGCTAATTGTATGTGATAGAAGAATTTACTCATTATACAGTTTTCACAAAGCTGTCTTAATAGCATACATAGCTGCCCCGGCCCACGGGGATTCGATGAGACCTTAGGGAAGGGGACAAAAGAATGAAGGGACAAGAGACACAGGGAATGAGAGCAAGTCTGGGGTTCTGATCAAGCTCTGAAACTTTAATTTCCGGTGCAGGTTATAAAGACACAGCAAACCTGGAAGTTTAGGCGAGGGTCATTGCTTAGGGCTATCCCACTATTGAATGCTTATTGTCCCAGATCATCCCACTGTCATATGCTTATTGCCCTAGACCATCCCATTGCCATAACCAGCTCCTAGGAAATGCCAGACGTTCTTTAAGTTCCAGGGGCCTGAGACCCGTGAACGTCCTTTCTTAACCTTGTACTGACTAGGCTTTCTAGAACAGCAGGTAACTTCCTAGGTTCTCTTAGGACAGCAGGTATTTCCTGAGTTTGGCTCCCTGCACATAGCCACTGTCCTGGGAGCACACACTCCAGAGCTCTGTGGCACTGTCCTGGGAGCACACCCCCCGGAGCTTTGGGAATACCTGAAAAGAAGGGAGTTCTTGTAGTTGTGAGCTCCTAACTGCAGCCTGGATCACATCTCTGCGGGCTGTATGGAGGTCTGTCTGTCTGTCTGTCTGTCATCAGACATCCCACCCCTACCTCTGTACTAGCTTCTTCTGGAAGCAGAGGATGGACAGCCTGCCCCAGTGATGTCCCCAGGCCTTAGGCATTAAGGACTAAGACGCCCAGTCTGGTGGATTCCAGAACCCTGCAGTCCCTCAGAGTGTGTGAGGTGGGAGCTTCTCTTCAGGCCCTTGACACTCTGGAGTGGATGCCTTAGACTTGTCCTTGATTAGGGCATAGGCCCTGGCCTCAGAAAGGGCTGTAGGGTCCTAGAGTCTGAGGGATGGGGTCATTGTGTCCCAGGCCCTCCTTACGTTCATAGACTCTCCTAATGGCACGGGAGAGGGCAGGAGGAGAGGAGGAGAGGATGGCCAGCTGGAGTCGTGGGTGAGCTCCCAAACAGCCTGCAGGTGGCTCCTGGGCAGTACTATTCTCAGAAGCCATGTCACTGCCTGGCAGTGTCAGCAGCTTCCTTGGTAGTGGGGACGGGAGCAGGGCTGACAGCTGCAATGTTGGGGATGCTCTGTCCAGGCCTGAGCTGCCAAAAAGCCTCTTTCCTCTTTCCTGACATTCTACCACTCCAAGGAGGCTGAAGGGAAGGGCTGGGGCTTCCTCAGCATTGGATAGTGTACGGCACTATGGGCCTCTCTGACCACTGCTATAGCATTCCCTTTAGAGTTGGGAATATCTGGATCTGAAGGGATGCTTTACTAGGTACCAGGTTCAGAAACATCTTAGGACATTGCATAGCTCCTGGGTTATCCTTCAGATCCAGCAGAGTAGGAAGGCTGGAAAGAGGTACAAACACTCAGCCACCATGCACAGGCATGGAGAGTAGCTGTGGTGGGAACTGTGCTCACTGAAGCCCTACCCCCAGGAGCCCAGCCCCTGATGCTGGACAAGCATCCTGTGATGTGCAGGGAAAACAGTGAGAGCAGATGAGTCTCCCACCTGCCTTGCTGTGGCACACGTGACAAGCAGAGTGTGAGGAAGGGCAGACCCACCCATAAGGAAGATATACACAAGCACTGGCTCCCTGCCGTGTAGGGCAAACCAAAGTATGATTTCACTGAAGTACAACTTTGAGGGGAACCATTGAGTTTATTAGGCTTACCTACAGAACCTGGGTAACCCCGAAGCAGCTATATCATCAAAAACAGTCTCACTCCACCATGGATGACGTTTTTCACAGATGGTGATGATTTGAGGGGAAGTTCCCTGAGGACATGGATGAGTATGGATGTGTGTGTATATATACATATACATATACATATACATATACATATACATATACATATACATATACATATACATATACATATACATATGTGTGTGTGTGTGTGTGTGTGCCTATGCATGTGTGTGTTCATGTGATCATGTGTGACACTAACCAGTTACCACCATCAACGCCAGGCGAGTAGGAGGTGCACAGTGGTCAGTTGTTGAATGAATGAGTGTTATGGAGGGCTGCTACTAAGGTACAAGCTAATTTGGAAAAAAGTCAAGAAGCTAAAGTACATAGACTAGGGACATAGCTCCTTAGTAACATGCATGCACAAGGCCGTGGGTTCAACCCTCAGCATTGCATAAACAGACCCGGTGATGAATGCTGGTAATCCCAGCATTCTGGAGGTGGAGGCAGATGGCTCTGAAGTTCAAGATTATCCTTGGCTACTTAGCAACTTTGAAGCCAACCTGGGACACATAAAATGCTGTTTCCACAAAACAAACAAACAAACAAACAAACAAAGTTGTTAGCCAGACCTAACAACTAGTTGTTGGTGCACACCTGTGATCCCAGCACTCAAAAGGCTGAAGCAGGAGAATTCAGAGTTTTAAGCCATCCTGGGCTACATAGCCAGACCCTGTCTACAAAATAGACAAACAATGAACCTGGTAGCAGAGTGTTGGCTTTCAGTGTGCTGTTTTGGGGGCAGGGTTTGGAGAAGCTGTGGTACCATGCCTGGCACTGTTGAGGCCTCTCACTTGAGTCTCAAACAGAGAATAACAAGAGCCTAGAGGGAGAGACCAAGCTGGGAACACTGCTGTCCTTTTTGACCTAGTTGGCGGGACCCACCCACCTCCATTCCACCTGGGCCCTTGGAGTGTCCAGGGTGCTTCATGCATGTCCTCTTTCCTCCCCAAAGGTGGAAAAACTTGTGAAGTGTTTGGATCCCAATGACCTGGGGAGAATCAACTTCAAGGATTTTTGCCGCGGAGTATTCGCCATGAAAGGTGAGGTCCTTTTGTGAGCCCTGTCCAGCTAGGAGACCAGCACACAGGGGTTCCAGAGCCAGGGTGGGTCCCAGAAATGGGCTCTGCTCCTAGTGAGCCATGGGGGTTAAGCTAGTGAGCCATGGGGGTTAAGGGGAAAAGGTCTCGGGCTTTGCTCTCTCTAAGCCTCTACCACAGGGTCCCATCACCGGGGGCAGAGCTGCCTTTCTGCCCTTCTCATATCTGCCTCTCTGGAAACCTGCTCTTCTCTGTGTTTTTCCTCTCGCCATCTCTCTCCTGCTAGCACAGCTGTGCTTCAGAGGAGTTTCCCAGGACTCACCACTCCAGCTCTGGTGTGGGGCTGAGGGGACTGGCTCAGTCAGTGGTAGAGAGCTTGCCTAGCTAGCGCAAAGCTCTGGGAGAGAGAGAGGGAAGGAGGTAGGGAGAAGAGGGGTAGGGAGTCAAACCAATCTAGTTCTGGCCACAGCTGGAGGGAGCTGGCTGTCATGTCTCCTCTTAGAGCTTCCTTGTTTATTATCCGCCCTCTCTTCCCTGAGACCTTCCTAATTCTTCCCTTACTTACCCCAGTCCTCTCTTTTATTCTTCCATAATTCCAAAGGCAGTTTTGAGAACTCACAGAATACCCAACTTTTCTGTCAAGTTCCCCCAAGCCCCTGAGGAAATGGCTTAGGGAGGCAGCCAGGACTTCTGAGGCCTGCTCCCCCACTTCCCACCCCCTCACTCCACTCCCCATCCCCCACCCCCTACTGGCACTGGAGGCCAGGAGAAAATTGAGCTGCTTCAGAGGGATCCTGTCACCTGTGAAAGAAGCCAGCTTCTCCCTTCTGTGGTCAGGTCTGGGAGAGCTCATCTCTGCAAGATCCTTGGGGTTCCAGGAAGTAGGAAGGAAGCAAGAGTTCTGAAGCAGAAATGTGAGGGAAACAGAAGTTCTCTGGGGAAGCTGAGGAAGCCCAGAAACCCCTGAGATTTTCTGAAGGGATTTGTTTGATTTTCTGGACCAGCTTGGACCACACCTGCTCCGTGCCTGTGCTGAGCAGGGGTTAGGAGCCTCCTGACCTCCTAAGGGTGGCCCCATCTAGGGCTTGAGGGTTGGTAGGAAACTTTGTGGGTGGCCCCTGTGCATAGAGGGAAGTACTTTCTAGCTTGGTGCTTCCCTGCACTCTGCCTGCTTCTGTATATGAGTGTCTCCTCTCTTCATGGAAGAAGTTCTTGTCATCAAGTGCCTTTCTGACGCCTTGTGTGGTGCCCTGAGCCAGGCTCATGCAGCTGGGCAACCCCTTCCCTGCCGTTATGTTTGGAGACATGGGCCACCTGCTCTTCCAGCTGTTCCCTCCACGGCCCTTTAGTCAGAAGAACAGCCTCGTGGACTGAGGCTCAGGCCACTCTCTGTCTGTCTGTTCACAGGGTGTGAGGAGCTACTGAAGGATGTGCTGCCGGTGGAGAGTGCAGGGACCCTATCATGTTCCCCAGACATCCCAGACTGTGTGGAGCAGGTAAGGGTTGCTGCCTCAGCGCCTGCTGCACTCGATAACCTCTGCATTCTCACCTGGCCTCAGCTCTGGAGGGTCTGGAAGGACTGGGCCTTCCACTAATGGTCTTCTGGCATCAAAGTCAAGAAAAAAAAAAAACTACAGGATTGCTGGGTAAGGTGGCACCTGCCTCTAATCCTAGTCCTTAGGAAGCTGAGGCAGGGGGATTGCCACAGGTTTGAGGCCAGCCTGGGCCACATAGCAAGACTCTGTCTCAAAATAATCAAGAAAAGAAAAAAAACATCACTTTGGAACCAGCACAGAAAAGCCCTCAGGAAGTCTAGTGTATACACACACAAACACATACATATACACACTAAATATGTAATTAAAGTTTTTTAAATTTTAAGGTTAGTTTTCATAACCCAATCTCTAGTCCTCCTTCCATCTAGAGGTGGGGAGTTGGAGGGCCTGAGAGCCCCAAGTGTCATCTTTCTCTGATGGGGATTATGGGGCACCTAGAGGTAACACTCTAAGTCACCTCAGTGTCATAAACTCAGGTTGGGTAACAGGAAGTGGTCTGGCATAAAAGCCACTCCTATAGAGAAATACTCATGCCTCCAGAGCTCTGTGCCTCTTTGTTTCCTGATGATGTGGTAAATGCTATGACCAGAACCAAGTTAGGGAGCTCACAACCCCTCATGGAGGGAAGCACCAGCAGCCGTCAAGGCAGGGACCTGGAGGCAGGAAGTGAAGCCAAGGGCATGGAGGTATCCTGTTTGTTGGTGTGCTCTCTGCTTCTGTTAAGCTAGCTTGAGGCCAGCTGCCCTGGGCTGGACCCTCCACCATCAGTCCATCAGTAAGAAATCAATAAGATGCCTCACAGCCGTGCCCAAAGTTCAATCGGATGGAGGCAAATCTTCAGCTGAGGCTGTCTCCTCTTCCCAGGTGTGTCAAGCTGACAACCAAGAACAGCCATCATAGAGACCAATTTCATTTTGTATTTTCATATATCCTTGGTTTCAGTTGACCTCTAGTCTCCTCTCCCCATTCTCTCTGCTCCGCTACCCACATAAACGGCCCTCGCTACATGTGTTCTGTTATTGTCTCTGCCCTTTTCCCTTAAGGCCTCTCTTGTTCCTTTCTAGTTTCCTGGCTTCTATACACACTGGTTCTACATAAATATACAGTGTGTGTGTGTGTGTGTGTGTGTGTGTCTTAATTCATTCTGCTGTTATCACCAAATGATCTGTTTATAATGCGTTGGACTGTGTTTGCCAGCACAGCTTTGTACTACAGAGATGGTTTAAATTGCACTATCTAGTCTCCAGGGAACCCTCTGCCTGGCTGAGGACTGCTTTGGTCTCTCACCCAAGTCAGCTCCAAAACCCTCTCTGCCTCTGGGTAGTACCTCATCCCAAGGCCACCTCCCTGAGAAATGGAAGAACCAGAGTAGATGTTGACCAGGCTCTTTGGACATTTCTGTGTGGTGGTGTCCAAGTGGGCTTCTGTGAGGAGGGCCATGGGGAGGACCATAGGGAGGAAGCCATAATGCTGAGGGTGGCCAAACAGACTTGTGTAGACAAAAGTGTAGTAATTCCGTTGAAGATTGCAGTTATGCGGGCTGAGTGCAGCCTGGTGGTAGATTATTTACCTGTGTTCTGGTGACTGAGCTCGTCAACCTGATCAGATTGAGAAACACCGACAACAGTGGTTCTCAGCCTTCCTAGTGCTGCGACTGTTTCCTCACATTGTGGTGACCCCCAACTAGGAGGTTATTTTGTTGCTACTTTACAGTTGTAATTTTGTTACTGTTATGTATGGTAATGTAAGTATCCGATATGCAAGATCTCTGATATGTGACCCCAAAGGGGTCAGGACCCACAGGTGAGAAACACTGACCTAGAAGATTGGGAAAGACCATTCAGGGGGAGGGTGTTTTCAGAGAGGCTTAACTAAAAGGAGATCTGCCCTGGATATACAGGCCCCACCATCCTGATGGCTGGAATGAAAGGACAAGAGACGGAAAAGTCAATAGATCAGGTTCCCACCACCACCACCACCATCACCACCTCCATCACCACCACCACCCCGCCTTCACCAGCACCTCCATCATTACCACCACCACTACCACCACTATCACCACCACCATCACCACCACTATCACCACCTCCATCACCACCACCACCACCACCACCACCACCACCACCACCCTGCCTTTACCACCACCATCACCCTGCCTTCCCCACCATGAGGTTTGCTGCTTCTACCACACATTGCTACTACCGTGTCTTCCCTCAGTCTCCAAGCAACGGATCCCAGTGAGATTCTGAAACCATGAGCCAAGATAAATTCTTCCTTCCTTCCTTCCTTCCTTCCTTCCTTCCTTCCTTCCTTCCTTCCTTCCTCCTTCCCTCTCTTCCTCTCTTCCTTCATTGACAACACAAGGTCTCGGGCGGGAACAGAACAGTGGGTTTTGTAAGGTGGGAACTGTGATAGATCTGGGGTCATTCAGAGATTCACTGTCTGACTACAAATAAATTTTAATAAAACAGGGTTTATTAAATACTGGCCAGGATCTGGAGAGATAGCTCAGAGGTTAAGAGCGCTAGCTGCTCCTCCAGAGGTCTGATTTCAATTCCTGGCAACCACATGGTGGCTCATAACCATCTGTAATGAAGTCTGCAGGTATACATGCAGGCAGAACGCTGTATACATAATAAATAAAGAAATCTTGCCGGGCGGTGATGGCACATGCCTTTAATCCCAGCACTTGGGAGGCAGAGCCAGGCAGATTTCTGAGTTTGAGGCCAGCCTGGTCTACAGAGTGAGTTCCAGGACAGCCAGAGCTACACAGAGAAACCCTGTCTCGAAAAACCAAAAAAAAGAAATCTTAAAAATGAATATTGGCGCCGGGCGGTGGTGGCACATGCCTTTAATCCCAGCACTTGGGAGGCAGAGCCAGGCAGATTTCTGAGTTCGAGGCCAGCCTGATCTACAGAGTGATTTCCAGGACAGCCAGGACTATACAGAGAAACCCTGTCTCAAAAAAACAAACAAACAAACAAACAAACAAACAAAAAGAATATTGGCCAAGACCATACCTGAGACTCAAGCTCAGAGAATGGCCACAATTTATACTACTCAGGGGCTTATAAAGGCAAAACTCACAAGGCTACATACTTCCTGCCTTTGTATCTCCTCTGCCTTCCCGTGATCAAGCACATATCCTATGCAGTTGGGGTGACCAAGCTTGTTTACAGAAGTGAAAACATGCGGTTTGTTATCTTGCACGAACGACAGCCCTCAGCATTCCAGGAAGTTATCTGTCCTGAACAAGTGGGGCTTATAGGTTAGAGGCTTTTGTTTTTAGAGACAGGGTTTCTCTGTATAGCCCCGGCTGTCCTGTAACTCCCTCTGTAGACCAGGCTGGCCTCAAACTCACAGAGATCCACCTGCCTCTGTCTCCCCTAAAGGCATGCACCACCACCTGGTGAGGCATTTTTGCTCTATAGATCTCCCTAAGCACAGTAATTTAAACTTAAAACATAGTGTTGTTATCATAGGAACAAGGAAACTGAATAACAGGGACAAAAAGCTGACTGGCCAGCATCAAACTGCTACTTTGAAAGAGTTAAGGTAGCTGGAGACTCCCAAATTGTACCAGCTAAAACCCTCCTGTTTTCCGGGAAAGCACATAGCAGTTTAGTTTCCATATTAATGGCACCATCATGAGGAAGGCTCTTTCTGTCCAGTCTGCTTAGTACAGATGCCTGGTCCACACAAAGGAACCTGTAAATTTTGTCTAATTTGAAGGTGACAGAGACTAAAGCTCCAGCCAGTGTGGGGCCAGGGTACCAGTTCAGTCCAGATTGTGCTCAACATGAGAAACCTTAGGGGTAGACCAGGATAACCCAGCTCCAAGTATGTATAAAGCCAGTGCTGAGGGCTCCAGGACTGACTTATTGCACCCAGTCCATGGATGCACTTGGGACCAATGGAACCAGACCTGGGACAGAGAACCCCCAACATGGGGCAGACACTAAGTGACCCTGGACTCTTTTGGGGACCTTTGTGGAGGGTTCAGAGTGAGTAGGCTGTACCATCATTTGAAATGGGGTCCATACCTTACTTTGACCACTGACCAGCCATGAATCCTCAGCGAGTTCCCCTCAACATCTCAGAACCTCAGTTTCCTTGGCCATAAACAAGGCTTGCTCAGCCAGGCTAGGTCTGACTTAACGAGAGGACAAATCAGCAATCCACAACCGCATCCCTTTTACCCTTTGAGGTCCAACGTTTCAAAGGCATGTCAAAACGGAGCCTGAGAAGTTGGAGACCGGAGAAACATTGAGGCCAGGGTACCGCAGGGGTGCCCAGGAGCAGGGACACATTCCCATGGGCTCCAGCTGCTTCTGTGGTATCCATACCGTCTCATCCACAGCCAGGAAAGATGGTGTATTTGCCAAAGAGGAGAAACAGGTTCAGAGGACCTGACCCTCAGGAGGGAGCTCTTTATAAGCAATGGTCTTGTTGCTGTTTTGTTTTCCCAAAATCCAGAGGTTCCAGGGAGGCCGAAAGATGGAGTCAGCAATCACAACACCCCGGCTCTTTCCGTCCTTCCCGCAGGACTGTATAATGTGACTGTTTGTGGCTCTGAGTTTTAAGCCTCTTCCAGGAAAGGAAATCTCTTTCTGTCCTCCACACAGCTCTAGCCAGAGCACCCACTGAGGCCATGTATTTGTAGACATGGCGGGTGACTTGGTTTGTTCTGCTTAGCAAGACAGCTTGGTGGACATGGGCCAATTCCTGCCTGTGGGCTCCTGAGTGTCACCGAACCAGCCAGGCAGAGTGAATCCTTAGAATTCACTGGAATTCCAGCTCCTGGAACAGATAGGGCAAACCCATAGCTCATCAAAGTCAAAATCTGAGGAAGCCAGCTAGAGGCAGATAGATCCTCATGCTATGGACCAAGCACTCAGCACCTTGCTGTGCTCCAGATGTCCCCTAGAGGTCAGTGTGGGACCAGGACCAAGAAACCAGCCAGATTCTGTTTTTTGTGGATTTCCAGTGAATACAGATCTGAGCTGAGGATTGGGGAGGTAAAGAATGCTACATGGCTGGATGTCACGACTGCAGCTGAGTGCCCTCAGTGGAGGGAGATGAACCCTTCAGGGTGTGGACGTCACTTGCAGCATCATGGCTTGGTGGGAATTACCTCGAGACTAAAATGCTTTCCTGTTGGCTGTAGGATAGGCTTCTGCATCTACTCCTCTCCCAAGTCCCATGGAGCCCCTGATGCTGGGCACCACCAAGTCTTTGGCTTGGGCAAGTCCATTCTGGGTGTTTATTTAACCATTCCTGTGCAGCACTAGATTCTGACTGTGAAGGATGCCCTTGTCCTCAGAGCCTGACACGCCTATTGGGGAAAGTGTCACTAACATATTGCTAAGCATGCTGTTGACAGTATTTCTCAGTTCAGGAAATGTTGGTCTGGTGAGAGGATGCCAGAAGGTATCCAGGGATGGTGTCTCCAGGACAAGCCCTTCAACCCCCAAATCCCCACCCAGTCTGCTCTAGGGGCTGCGTACTGGCCTCCCTTTTGTGTGGCCCCCAGTCCATATAGTAAAGAGAGCTATGGAGTCATGGGCCCATAGGTGTCAAAGCAAGGGTAGCGCTGGCTCGGGGCTGTGGTCAGCCCTTGGCAGGCAGTGAGGCAAACCTAACTATGAGATTCTGGGTATCTGGCCATCCACCTATGTGGGCAGATTAATAGGGAATCTATCAAACCAAAGGGGTGTCCCGCTCCTCCCATGTGGCTGCCAGTGTCTGAATCAGTGTTACCATACACTAGGCTAAGCCCAGGTCAAAGAGTCACGTGTGGTACCCTTATACTCTGCAGCTTCCTGTGCTGTGCTCCCCAGAACCCTCTCTGTCACAGTCGCTGTCTACCCCACAACCTCCTAGTTCCCCACTGTTCTCTCTCCAGACCTCACCACAGCCACAGCAAGTGTCCCTCCTCCCAGGGGATGAAATGTAACCTCAACTCCCACCTGCCCCTCACTGTAGCATATCTCACACCCCAAAACTGGTGACGTCAAACCTCTCAGTTTTGTTTTTTTTTTTAATTTTATTGCATCGCATGTGGATAGTGGAGGGTGAAAGAGGGCATGCAGGGCCTGCCTCTATCTCCCTGTTATTCCTCTGAGGCAGGGTCGCCTCCTGAATCTGGGGTCACCAGTGTGACTGGGATCGTGCCCAGTCTGTTCCATGGGTGCTAGCATCTGAGAGCTGAACTCAGACCCTATGCTTAAACAGCAAGGACTCCTGGCCATGACTGACCTCTCCCCTTCCTGTCTATGTACGTTACGGGAAGGCTGTGTCCGTGTTCTGTCTCCATTCAGGGCCTTTGTGATGTTTGTCTTTCTTCTGGGCCATCTGTTCTGCCCCCTGACTGTCACTGGCTGTCTGGCATTTGTGTTTTAAAACTTCCTTGGGCATTCCTTTCTCAGGGTGCCCTTTGCTCCTCCCTAGAGGAGAGCCATCGCTGCTTCAGTCTTACTCTCCAGAAGGTTCCATTGTGCTGTGGGAGACAGTGATGAGAGAGTGACAGAGCCCCGTTGAGCTCCTCTCCTTCATAGCAGGGAGCACCTGTGTCCTCAGAGTTTCTCTAAGCATCTAGAAGATTAGATATCTAGAAATGGAATCATTATAGCAAAGAATTGCAGATTTTATTTTTGAAATAGATTAATCTTATATAAAAAATTTTAAAAAATTTAAAAAGTTAAAAAGAAATAGATTAATCTTTGCTAGTATTGAGACAGGGTCTCACTCTGGCTCCACCTGTTTTTTAACTCTGTATGAAGCCCAGGCTGGCCTGGCACTCACTATGTAGCCCAGGCTGGCCTTGAAATAACATTCACCCTTCTGCCTCAATCTCCCAAACCTGGTATTATAGACATGAGCCACCAATCCAGCTTAAAATATATCTTTAGGGCTGGAGGGATGGTTCAGTGGTTAAAGCAGTGACTGTTCTTTCAGAGGACACAGACTTGGTTTCCAACACCCACATGACAGCTCACAACTGTCTCTAACTCCAGTCCCAGGTGATCCAGTGCCCTCTTCTGATCTCTGTGGCTACAGCATGCATGTGGTGCACATGCATACATATAGGCAAAACACAAAATAACAAAATAAATATGTTTAAAAAATAGATTTTTAATAGTTTTATATTTTTTTGTTTTTAATATAAGAAACCAAGAAGACTGTACCAATTATGTTACTGAGTGTACCAAAACTGTACAATATACAAGTGCTGTTTGTCCCCAAACCTTGGTATCACCAAGCCACCGCGGTCACCCTTCCCTGGGCTCCCCTCACTTGTTCACCAAGAACAACTCGTTACCACTTGTTATTCTGTAGTGTTGACACATATATTTAGATATAATTTTGGGAAATAACAAAAGCCATGCGGTAATCATACTTGTGCCTCAGTCTGTCTCCCGACAGTAGCCAAATACTCTACAAAGCTACAGTAACCAAAGAGGCCTGATCCTGTCGTGAAAACAGGCATCCAGAGCTATAGAGCAGAACAGGAGGCCCAGAAATAACCTCGCCTTTGACAAGGTGGACAGAGAAGTCACTTTGTTTTATGATGCTGAGAAAATTAGATAGCAAATACAGAAAAAGGGAAGAGTAGACCTCTGTCCCTCATCTCAGACTTGATTGAAAACAGAGAGTCACAGATGGACAAATTTCATCCTAGCAAGAAGTTTTTATAAATTAAGTTTTATTAGGATACAAGCATGTCCATTTGATTGATGCACCTACCCTCCCTTTTGAGACAGGGTCTCTCTATTTAGCCTTGGCTAGCCTGGCTGTGTGGACCAGAGGTCAGTCTGTTCTGCCTCCTGAGTGCAGCACCACACCCAGCCCTTATGACTGATTTCAAACCATGGCAGTGGATTTGAATTAGAACCAGCCTTTGGTATCTGCAGAGGATTGATTCCAGGACCAGTAAGGACACCTAACCCAGTGGGTGCTCAAGCATCAGGTGTAAAGTGGCATGGTATTTGCATATAGCCCACACATCCTCTCAAGTCCCTGTTATCATCTCCAGGTTCTTTGTAATACCTAAAGCAATGCAGATGCTATGCAAATACCTACTACAGCTCACAGTTTAGGAGCAAGGGCAAGGAAGCAAGTCCAGGTGTGTTACTCTGTCATTGCTCTGTCATTGCTCTGTTTGCTATTGTGGCTTGGTGCTGGGAACCATCTTGAACCTAGGGGCTAGAATATGCTAAGCACAGGCCCTCCCTCTGAGCTGCACCCCCAGCATTTTGTTTTCTACGTATGGCTGGTTGAATGCGTGCAAGACCCAAGGAGAGAGGTAGATGCTGAGTGTGGCTGCCTCCAAGTCTGAATGACTGCAGATCCTGAAATATGTGCAGATGCTTTTGTAGGGAAGAGTTCACAGCTCCCCATAAGTGCAAACTATTCATTTGAAGGATGCAAATATCAACGCTCCTGGCACACCCACAAATTCCTCTCTGAGAAGCCCATCAAGATTACATTAGATCCTCTTTTTAAAAATCGTATTTCTGTTCTGTTTATGTGTATATATGTGTGGGTTTGTGCACATGCCCACAGAGGCCAGAAGAGGGCATTCAGTGCCCTGGAGCTGGAGTTACAGTTAGGAGCTGCCCAACATGGTTGCTGGGAAACAAACTGTATGTTGACACTGTCTGTAAGACCTGGCACCGCCTTCTGACCCCTGCAAGTACCAGGCACATGTGTGGTGCACACGCACACATAAGAGCAAACACTTCTACATACAAAAGAAAAATCAATCCCTCTCTCTTGGGCTATTGAGATAACTCACTTGCCACCAAGACTACCTGAGTTTCACCACCGGGACCCACAAAATGGAAGAGGAGGGCCAACTCCTCTAGGCCATCCTGAAGCCCTTGCAAACTTGTGCTTACACAGCCTCCCTCCCTAACTCACACAGTAGCCAAGCAAGTGGTGTTTGGTAAGGACCAGGACTTTATCGTAGACCCCCAAATGGCTTCCACTCACACTCAGAGATTTTGCAAAGCCCAACTTGTCAGAACAGGTCTTTCTACCCTGTATGCATCCTGAGAACACTTCAGAGCCTTCCATCCAAGAACACCATCCCTTCGTCTACCAACCTGGAAGCAAGCAGTCTTGAGGCCGCTTATGACAAAGTACACTTTTAAGTTCAGAGAATACATCCTTTCTAAAAGACAGTACTGCAACTCTGCAGACCTTGGAGGCTCGGGGTGGTGCCCGTGTACATGGTGTGTAATGAGTACATGGTGTGTAATGAGTGTTTGTAGCTCAGGAGGACTCGCCCTGAATCCATTCCGCTTGTGTGTGCTCCCTCCAAAAAGAAAAGAGACCGAAAAAACACCTTGCTTTAAGCTAAGGCTCAGAGCTTCTGGAAGAACATCTTCAGGAAGTGGTTGAACTCTGAGCCTGAGTGCTGAGCAGAGAGTACAGGTGTCGAGGAGGCCCTTTTCATCCACTTCCTCTGTCTAGGCTTCCCCACCCCCAAGTCCCCATTCCCTCACCCCACCATCCAGCTCCTCACCTCCTTCCCACCCCTGGGAAGTCTGGACTAGGCCAGCCTGAGGTGCCTCCCTCTGGGACAGCCCCACCCCGATGCTTGGGTGCAGGGACATTTTTATGAGGTACCTCACCATTGCAGGGCGCCATGAAGCTGTAGGGCGTGGATGCATAGGTTCCATCTTTTCTGAGCCTGGCAAAGTTCTGGTTTTATTAGTCAGAACTTTCTCCTGTGAACCTGCTCTCCCCACTGCCCTCCCCCATCAGTGAGTTAATGGAATCTCTGACACATATGGGAAAAGATCACATAGGCATGTACACATGCATGAAGTTAGCTTTCAGAAACACCACAGGCTAAGCCAGTGTTCTCAGGCCTGGCTGCATAGTCGAATCAGGAAGGAGCTGTCGATGGGCATTTGTTTAGTCATCTCTCTCTCTCTCTCTCTCTCTCTCTCTCTCTCTCTCTCTTTCTCTCTTCATTTCTCCCTCTCTCCCTTCTCTCTCTTTCTCTCTCCCTCTCCAGGTAACCATTTCTAACACAAATTCAGTATCTGAACCAGTGTCCTCAAGGTCTGGGACTTGTTAGAATGACCTGTTAGCTTGTGAGAGTCACCATACACAGGCTGGGCCTCTGACCCAGAGTAATCCCATGAAGCCACAGTGCTCTGACTGCTCTGCACTCTGGCAAGTTCCTGTCAATGCTTTATCTGAGTATAGAAGACTGGACTGGGAAGAAGGGACCTGTCCCTTGCGAACAGCTACTGCCTGACCAGCCATGAGCTTATATTTTTCTGTAGTTTGATAGATAACCTCTGGTCACAGCTTGCGATTGTACCCAAGCCCAAAGCATTCACAGTCCTGTAGAACCAGCTTCGTGGGTTCTCAGTTAAGGAAGGAAGCATTCCTGGTATGCAGTGAGCCATGGCTTGGCCTTCCAGAGACAGGGTACTAGGAGTCACTGGGATGCTGTATCCTGACTATTTAATTTAAAATCTTTTCAACTTTTAGAAGAATGATAAGAGCAAAACAAATACATTTATTTATTTGTTAATAAATATATAAATGCAGTTAGCAAATTGCAGCATATGTGTGTATGTGTGTGTGCATGCCCAAAACATGTGTGTGCACTTGAGTATGTATGTGTGCGTGCGCACATGTGTAGTTTGTTTGTTTGTTTGTTTTATTTTTGTAAATTGTATTTATTTTAAATTGTATTTCATATGTATTAGTGTTTTGCCTGCATGTATGTCTGTGTGAGGGTGTTGGAGTCTCTGGAACTGGAGTTACAGACAGTAGTGAGCTACCATATGGGTGCTGGGAATTGAACCTGCGTCCTCTGAATGTATAGCTAGTGCTCTTTTTTTTTTTTTTTTTTTTTTTGGTTTTTTGGTTTTTCGAGACAAGGTTTCTCTGTATAGCCCTGGCTGTCCTGGAACTCACTCTGTAGACCAGGCTGGCCTCGAACTCAGAAATCCGCCTGCCTCTGCCTCCCAAGTGCTGGGATTAAAGGCGTGCGCCACCAACGCCCGGCTAGCTAGTGCTCTTAACCACTAAGCCATGTCTCTAGCCCTTCCTTGTATGTTTTTATTGCTGGGGATTTTGTTTGCCTCTTTTGGTTGACCATATAAAAATGAGTTGTGAATATAATGACATTTGACTCTAAACTTTGCGATTTGTTTGAGGCTGGATCTCACGTAGCACAGGCTAACCTAGAATTCACTATGAAAAAGGGGATGTCCTTGAAATAATGATCCTCCTGCCTCCTCCTGAGTGGCCTAGATTCTTAAATACTCGGTGGTCCCTTAGCCTGAGAGCCTTCTCATACGTAACCACAACAGTCTTGTCACTTGCAATAAATTTAGGATGGATGCAATGTACTATCTAACATAAACTGCTTACATAGCTCCCCAAGCTCCAACCTCAGACCTGAGCCAGAATCACACAGTACTGTCAGCTGTCATGTCTCCTTCAAAGCTCAGCCTAGACTAGCTCCTGAGTCCTTTCCCATGCTCCTTTGTACCAGGTGTTCTGGATTATGTCTTAGCACAGCCATGCCTCCTCCTCCTCTGTGCTGAGTTGAAAAATCTCGAAGTAGCTTACAGAAAACGTAAGGCAGGGCTCCTAACAGAGACCTCCCTGTGTCTGGTGGCTTATCTGAGGTAGCACAGGACAAGATGCAAGGGTCCGTGACACGGTGGACGATGCCTTTTCAGACATGTGCCTGAGGGCGGTCCCAGCCTGGTGCTAGGCTCTTCCGCCCACTCCCCTCGTAGGCTCCCCATCTAGCTGCTCCAAGGTCAGTTTTAATTAAGGAACCCATACTTGCTTCTTTTCTCCCTCCCTCCTTTCCGTCCTTCCCTTCTGATCAGGAGCACCACAAAGGCCTGTGAGTTTGTTCTAGAACATGTCATGTCACCTGAGCCCTTCTCCCTACCCTTGCAGAACCTGAAGCCACCTTCCAACCCATATCCTACACTCTCTTGCCTTTCTACGTCAAACCTTCCATACGACTGCCAGAATTTCCTTGTAGGCCCTTAAGTCAGGACCTGGAACTTGTCAAGGGCACAGAAGCAGGAGACACAGCTCCATGCTGCCCACAGCAGCCGGAGGAGGGCCCCTAATCTTTTAAGGGCCTCACCTCAGCCCAGACTGGAATGTGCAGCTTGACATAGACACAAATTTCAGGGTAAGCCGGATGAAGCAGAGTTGATCTTTTTATTATAAAGCATTTTAATATAGACTTTAACCATGAGGGTTAAGGAGTGGGGGTTGCTTAGAAATAAAGACAGATATACCAGATAGCACAGCTGTGGGATTCTCTGAAAGAGACTTACTTCATAGTCTTTATATAGTCATAGGTAGGACTCTGGTGAGATTTGAGACTATTATCTTCAAAGGGTTGCTTAGAAACCCAAATGAGATCACAGGATGGCTCCTGAGGGCACCTGATGGGATTGTACTCGATAAAGTCACAGAGATACAAGGAGGTAGGATGTCTTCTCTATGAGCAAAATTAACAGCCTTGAGATCCCCAGAAAATACCTTGGGAAAGGAGTGAGGCCCTGCCCAAGATCATAAGCATCCAGGCCTTAAACCAGAGTCACTGCTGTTAACATCAAAGGTCCATGTCTGAAAGGGACAGTGCCAGTGTGCCGTCAACTCCACAGCAAATGTTAATTGTGTGGGAATTCTCACCTCTCAGATGGAGAGACCTCAGCCAGAGTCCAGAGCAAGGGGTTCCTTCTCTTTACCATGTTCCCCAGAATTTTCCTTTCATCCTCAGCTCATTCTTGCTTGAGACCTTCCTGTGCTAAATCTTCTTAACAGGGTCCTAGGCCAGAGTCCTGACTCCCTACAGATGAGGACCCCTCCACCTGCCTGGGAGGGCAAACAGGACAGGCTCGATGCAGCCATATGGGGCACAGCAGAGAACAAGCGCCCCTGCCCCTCTGCAGGCTGCTGTCCTGAGATGCAGGCTTACATAGAGGAGGACACGTGATAGGTGATAGTCAGACCGCTCAGTTGGTCATCTTCTCAGCTCCTGCTCTGAGAGTGGTTCCAGGGATCCCCCACTGCTGCTCTGAGATCAGCTGAGCTCCTAGGAGACAACTGCTCCTGCACAGCAGGGAACAACAGCTTCTGTTTCTGTCACAGGTGCAGTGCTCCTGCATGGAGGGGTGGGTCAGTCTCATCATGGATGATGAGTCTGCTAGGATTTTTCTGGAATCCAGATTTAGGTCGTGAGTGGAGACTTCTGGGCGCTACTTTCAGGGTCTGTAAGAGGACAAGGAAACAGCAAAATTCCCTGTCACTCTTCTCTTGGAGACTTCAGCTTTGAAGGGAGGGGGGCAGGAAACGTTAGATAAGGAAAGGGCCGTTCATCCTTGTGTCAGAGTTTTTGGTGCCATTCTGAGTGGTTAATGTTACTCAGGCAGAGCTGAACACAGTTCTGAACCAAAGTTTTAAGACCAAGGAGACAGACACAGAATGGAAGCTGAGAGGCCAGGAATTATCTTGTTGTTGGTTCCATATGGGCCCTGCAGGTCCAAAGGAAGAGCTGATGCTCTTTAAGGACAGAGCCTCCAAGCCCCTGTTCCAATCTTGTTAGAAGAAAGTCCTAACTTCTCATCACACCCTATGGGGTTTCACCTCTGCCTGAACTTCTGCCCTGGTGCCTGCCACCTCGCTGGGTTCCCAGCCATCCCAGCCTTTTTGGTCTTCCTTGCCGTCTATAATTTGCTTTCCATTGCTGTGATAAAGACCACAGTCAAAAGAAACTTGGGGAGAAGAAGGTGTATTTGATCTTACAACTCTCAGGTCACACTCCGTTGGTGAGGGAAGTCGGGGCAGGAGCTCCATGCAGGAACATGGAGCCAGAACTGGGCAGAAGCCATGGAAGAAAGCTGCTTCCTGGCTTGCTCAGCCTGCTTTCTTATACATCCAGGACCACTTGCCCAAAGATGGCATAGCCTCCAGTAGACCCGGTCTTCCCACTTCAATTATTAATCAAAACAATACCCCCACCCCCAGACTTGTCTACAAGCCAGTCTGATGGAAGTACTTTCTCAATTAATATCCCCTCGTCCGGGATATGCCTAGTTTGTGTCAGCTTGACAAAAACCAGCCAGCGCATTCAGATTCTCCTACCCAGGACCCTGTCCCTCTACCCTAATCAGGTACCAGCACCAGTGTCACCTCCTCTAGGAAGCCTTCCCTGCCGGTACCCTGGTCATGCCCACCACACTGTGCACCATTTCTCCAGTCTCTTGTCCACATCTGTTACTTCCCCAGGGTCACTGAGTGTGTGCCTCCAGCACTTAGCCCCCTACCTGGTTCACAGATGCTACTGGGACACACAGGCTGGATGGATGAATCCCAGAGGGGAAGGTCAGGCCTGTGGTGGGGAGGGACTGGTTCCCATCTAGAAATCCAAGAGCACTAAGGAGAACAGCTCAATGGTCTCAACATTCACACAATACACAGGCTCTTGGGAAAGAAATCATAAAACGTGCTAGCAGCAGGCCCTGAGCCCCTCCCAGCTACACCCAGGCTCTCATACTTTTATCCTGCACAGGAATCCCCTGCCTTTTTTTATTATCTCTAAAGACAGTGGCTACATTGCTGCCTAAGTCTTACCTGCGCCTCTGTGACTTGAAGGTGCTTTCCCTGGCCTCGCCTTAAATGCCATAGATGCCACTGGAGCAATCCCTCCTTGTGGCTTCTCTTCCTCCATCTTCCATTGCGTCCTTTCCAGGGCTGTCACTCTCAGCTGCAGTGAGGCCCACCGGGTTCCTGATTTCACATGTCTGCTGCTATGGCAGACAAGACTGGTTTTCTGCCAGAAACGGTGCTCAGCCTCCTGTCTGAGTCTGATGGGCTTTCTCCCTGTATGTCTCAGTGGACTGCTGGGGCATGTCATATCTGCCCTGAGCCAGGCCCTATCACTGCCAGCGATGGGAAGGTATCGACCCAATTGATGCTATTGATTTCAGGAAATAGACAGACGGAAGCCCACTTGACTGGTCTTGGTGGCAGAGTTAATCCATGCTTGTTTGTTTGTTTGTTTTTTATATGGACTCCTTCAGAAATTTTTAAGTCATCCTTGCGCAGGGGCCCTGTTCATCTTCTGCGTATTTTTGCAGTGTTAGTGTATGTTCTGTGGAAGCAAGCATTCATGTTGTTTATTTGAGATGGAAGTCTTCCTGCTGTCCAGTCTGGCCTCAAACCTCTGCCTTGAGCAATCCTCCTGCCTTAGCTTCTGAAGTAGCTGAGACTACAGGTATACGCTGCCATGCTGGGTTTCAAATTGTAAATTTTTTTATAAAGTTTTTAAAAGAAACTATATTTATTTGTTAGTTAGTTAGTTAGTTAGTTAGTTAGTTAGTTAGTTTTTTAAGACAGGATCTCTCTATTATATAACTTTGTCTGTCCTGGAACTTGATATGTAAACCAGGCTGCCTTGAACTCAGAGATCTTATATAAGTTCTTCTGAAGTGTTGGGATTAAAGAGACACCCCACTATGCCCAGCTAATTTATTTCTTTTTTTTTGTTTTGTTTTTGTTTTGTTTTGTTTTTTTGTTTTTTGTTTTTTTTTTTTTGTTTTTTGGAGACAGGGTTTCTCTGTGTAGCCCTGGCTGTCCTGGAACTCACTCTGTAGACCAGGCTAGCCTCAAACTCTCAAACTCAGAAATCCACCTGCCTCTGCTTCCCAAGTGCTGGGATTAAAGGCATGTGCCACCACCACCCGGCTAATTTATTTCTTTTTATTTTATGTGTCTGAGTGTTTTGTCTGCGTGTCTGTGCACCACGTGCATGCAGTACCCATGGAGGCCAGAAGAAGGCATTTGATTCCCCAGAATGTTATCTCAGACACTTGTGAGCTGCCATCTGGGTGCGGGGAATCAAACCCAGGTCCTCTGGAAGAGCAGTCAGTGTTCTTAATCACTGGAGCCAAGTCTCCACCCATCCACCCCAAACTGTAAAATAAACGTGCGAGCAAGGCGTTGGGGCCTGAGGATCCTGGGTTTTCCTCTTGATCCTGTCCAATACTAGCTGGGCGATAGCAAAATCTCAAACTTCCACCTGTGTCACGTTTCCTGCACTAACTGGGAGGGGTAACTGGTGTGGTTCTCCAGGAATGCCTGCAGAGCACCCAGCACAGTGCCTAGAAAAATGCTGGAATTTCAGGTTGTAAAAGGTCTTAGCTCACTGATACCTTTGGCCCCAGGGGTGCTGACCTCCCTTGGTGGTCAAGCCCAAGCCCTTGATCTCCACTCATCCTCGTCCCCACCCCTGTCATCATTGTCCCATCCTGTCATCAGTGGCTCCTACCTAATTGGGAAACTCAACTCTAGGCCTTCCTGGGGACCACCTGGTCCCAGGGGAGAAATGTTTGGAAGGCTCCTTGGAGGTGAACTCCTGAGCTCATCCTGATTCTGGCCTTGACCAGAAAATCAACGGTGGCTGAAATACTCGGTTCAGCATAATGCTGGTTTTTGTGGGGAGCACGCTAGGGATGAACCCAGGGTCTCTGGTATGCTAATGCAAGCACTCTACCAGCAGGCTAGCCCCTCACACCCGGCAGGAGGCTGATATGTGTGGAGGAGAAAGAATGTTTCCTTTTCTCTCCCAGGCCCTCTATCTGGAGCTCACAAATTAAATTAACAAAAGATCAAAAGATCTCTCTCCCCTCTCTCTCCTCTCTCTTCCTCTTCTCTCTTCCCTTCTTTTGGTCTCTGTGTGTCTGTGTCAGTCTCTGTCTTCCCTACCTCCCCTGCCACACACACACACACACACACACACACACACACACACACACACACAC